>NW_028270154.1:7275000-7575000 GCF_037043375.1 Chiloscyllium plagiosum | reverse complement strand
ATTAAAGGATTGGACACTCTGGAGGCAGGAAACATGTTTCCGCTGATGGGTGAGTGCCGAACCAGAGGACACAGCTTAAAAATACGGGGTAGACCATTTAGGACAGAGATGAGGAGAAACTTCTTCACCCAGAGAGTGGTGGCTGTGTGGAATGCTCTGCCCCAGAGGGCAGTGGAGGCCAAGTCTCTGGATTCATTTAAGAAAGAGTTGGATTGAGCTCTCAAGGATGGTGGAATCAAGGGTTATGGAGATAAGGCTGGAACAGGATACTGATTAAGGATGATCAGCCATGATCATATTGAATGGTGGTGCAGGCTCGAAAGGCAGAATGGCCTACTCCTGCACCTATTGTCTATTGTCTATTGATTACATAATGTTTAGCACAATTTGCGTCTCGCGAGACAGTAAAGAAACAAGATGTTGACAATATCCAGGCTTGGGCTGACAAGAGCAAGTAACAATCGTACCACACAAATGCCAAGCTATGACCACCACCAAGAAGAAACAATCTAACCACCATCCCTTGACATTCAATGTTATCAATCACTAAATCCACCATTATCAATATTCTGGGGGTTACCATTGACCAGAAACCTCAACTGGACTCTCCATATAAACACAGTAGCTACCAAAAGCAGTCCAGAGGCTGGGAAGACTGCAGCAAATAACTCAGCTCCTGAACCCACCACCACATCCTGCCCTCCCCCTCCAACCTCCCCCCCCCCCCCCCCCCCCCCCGCCCTCCAACCAAAGCTTGCCCACCATTTGCAAGGCAGAAGATAGGAGTGTGATGGAATATTCCCCATTTGCTTGGATGGATATACCTCTAACAATACTCAAGAACCTTGACACCATCCAGGACAAAACTACACTCTTGATTGGCATGACATCTATAAATATCCACTCCCTCGCTTCCAACACTCAGTAGCAGCAGTGTGCACTATCTACAAGATGCACTGCAGAAATTCACCAAAGATCCTCAGACAGCACCTTCCAAACCCAAAGCCACTTCCATCTAGAAGAACAAGAGAAGCAGATACATGGAAACACCATCACCTCTAATTTCCCCTAAAGTCACTCATCATCCTGACTTGGAAATACAACATGGTTCCTTGACTGTCGCTGATCAAAATCCTGGAATTCCCTCTGTGATGGCATTATGGGTCAACCCACAGCAGGTGGATTGCAGCAGTTGAATAAAATAGCTCACAATCACCTTCTCATGGGCAACTGGGGACGAGCAATAAATGCTGGCCAGCCAGCGATGTCCATAGCCCAGAAAAATGACTAAAGAAACAAAATCTCTGTAATATGACAAAATGGCTGGTTTACAATGCTGAGTTGCACAAACACCTATGGCGTTCAATTCCCACACTAGCTGAGTTTATCATGAAGAATTTCCTTCTCAACTCCACCAGTTATCACTCCTTGGCGAGAAAGCAGTCCTATAGTCTGGCGAAACTGTAACAGCTTTTAACATCTTTAACCCAGCACTAAAAAAATGCTTTCACAGCATAAAAGTTATTATGTTGAATAAAACATGCTAACTATATGATGTTAATTGAATTGTAATGTTTTCCATGTACACCTTACACTATTTTAGGCTGACTTAAAGTTTGGTCATTGCAAATACATTTAAAAATAAACTTGCGAGCAGTCATAATCAATACTATATTGTATTCAAGCTTTTGCACAAACCATTAACAACCTAAATAACTACATGGTATGACAATACACTCATATTTAAAGTTGTACAACGTGATTCGGTTCAATGCTGCTTTAAGAGGAGTTGGTGTTATAATTGGTCGATACTCGCTGTGTCGCTGTGTACCAATACGGTGATAGCAAAGTGGTTGGAGATCCAGCCCCACCCCCACAAAACGAAACGCTCGGCAATATCCGAGAATGACCAGCACACTCTTTGTTTTTTGTTCTTCATGACATCTGAGAAAGCACATTAGTCGCTAAAGGGAGCTTCGTGCAGATAATGCTATTGTTTCCAACTAGAAGTTGGAAAGAAGCGAACCAGGTACCTTTTGATATGGCGTTGTGTGCGGTATGATAACTGCAGTGCAATTTCTTGGTGTATTTGCCCGCAGTATATGTTTTGGTCATTGAGTACGAATGGCTTATTTAACGTTCCCATTATTTTTTGTGCAACTTCTTTGTTTGATATTCGGCCAATTTCTATATTCAGTTTACGGAACCATTCGCTATTCAATTCCCGAAGAATTGCAAAAAGGTTCTATGGTTGGGAACATTGCAAAAGACCTCGGGATAGATTTACGGCAGCTGTCCGTTCGGAAGTTTCGGATTGCAACTGAAAAGCACAAGCAATATCTGGACATAAATTTTGAAAACGGCATTCTGCTCGTCAATGAGAAAATCGACAGGGAACAGCTCTGTGAACCGATATTTGCATGTGTGTTGACTTTGGAAGCTATGACTGAGAACCCATTTGAATTATATAATATTGACGTGGAGATTATCGATATCAACGACAACCCACCCGAGTTCCCGAAAGGCGAGACCCGTTTTGAAATATCAGAGTTTGCTTCACCCGGAACCCGCTTTCCACTTCAAAGAGCGTACGATCCTGATTCTTCAAGCAACAGCGTCCACACTTATCGACTAAGCCAAAATGATTTCTTTGCTTTGGATCTACAAACCAATAGCAACCAAATAATGACTCCAGAGCTCGTCCTCCAAAAAGCCTTAGATAGAGAGCAGCAAGCGACTCATCGGTTAACACTAACCGCAATCGATGGAGGCTCCCCGAGCAAATCAGGAAGCACACAGATTGTCATCATCGTTTCGGATATAAATGATAATGCACCGGTTTTCGATGAGAATGTGTACCAAGTTGCGATTCCTGAAAACGCACCGAGGGGTTCTTTAATAGCAAAGGTTAATGCTATAGATTTAGACGAGGGAGTAAATGGTGAAGTAATATATTCTTTCAGCGAGGGCACTGGTGATGAAATACGTAAACTGTTCAGCATTAATGCTGAGAAAGGAGAGATCAGAGTAAATGAAATAATTGATTTCGAGGAGATGGAGAACTACGAGATGACGGTGCAAGCAAAGGACAGAGGCATTGCAGGAATACCATCGTACTGCAAGGTCCTAGTAAAAGTTACTGATGTTAATGATAACGCCCCCAGAATAATGATCAGTTCTGTGCATACCCCCATTCCAGAGAACGCCCCTGAAGGGACGTTGGTAGCCATTTTGAAAGTAACGGACAGAGATTCCAAAGAAAGACAGGCAGTTTCTTGCCGTGTTTCGAAGGATGTTCCTTTTAAGCTTGACAGTTCTTTGAATAACTATTATACAGTGGTTACTGACGGTGTCATAGATCGTGAAAAGGTGTCTGAGTACAACATTACAATTACATGCACGGATAAAGGCAACCCTCCACTTTCGACTAACAAGATTATCCCAGTGCAAATATCGGATGTAAATGATAATGTACCACGTTTTACGCAGCCTTCTTTTACAATGTATGTGACGGAAAATAATGCTATAGGCGCTTCAATCGGATTTCTATCGGCAAATGATCCAGACAGTAATCAAAATGGCCGACTGTCATATTCCATTCTGGATAGTGCAATTCATGGTGTTCCTGTATCCACATTCGTCTATGTCGATTCAGACAGCGGAGTGATGTTTGCGCAACAAAGATTCGATTACGAGCAGCTTCACGATCTTCAGCTTTCTGCGCAAGTAATGGATAATGGAACCCCTCCGCTTGCCAGCAACGTAAGTGTAAATGTGATTATAGTCGATCAAAATGATAACGCTCCCGTGATCCTATCGCCAATGGCAAATAGAGACTCAGCAGCAGAGGAGACCGTACCCAGATCTGCTGATCCGGGTTATCTTGTGATTAAAGTGACAGCCACAGACGCTGATTCAGGACAGAACGCTAGGCTATTTTATCAGATTAGCCAGCCGACGGATGAAAGTTTGTTTACCGTGTCTTCCGAATCAGGAGAAGTATGGACTATCCGCCACTTTGGCACAAAGGATTCACTGAAACAGCAAATCGTGATCCTGGTCAGGGATAACGGAAAGCCTTCACTTTCTTCGACAATCAGTATCAACTTGTCAGTGTTGGAAACTGATCAGGCAAGTGCATCTAATGTCGCTGCGCTGGGGAACTCCGAGTTCTGGACACATGATATCAGAATGTATTTGATCATTTCTTTTGGGATAATCTCCTTTGTTTTTCTTGCGGCTATAGTAATGCTCGCTATGAAAATTCAGAAGGGCGCACATGGAGATCATGGCGACTGTTGTTGCTCAGAGATACTCTTCTGTGGTGTGCAAAGAGATTCACTGCGAGGTGTTCAAAAGGCCAGTGCGAATATTCCAATTCCAGTTAATTATCCAGATGTGTACGAAAGAGTGTCGGTCCCTCACACGGCTGGATGTGGCAAGTGTCCGACTTCAAATGCATTCACGAAGGATTTTACCCTGTTAAAGTTACATGACCCTCTGCAATCCGCGATTACTGTGAAACATGGTTCTTTTCTAATAGACAACACTACAAAAGAGCCCTATTCTACTGTGAAAGAAACCGTTCAATCACACGAGGTGAGACATGTAATGTACTTGCAGAATCTGTGTTTCTTTGGCCAAGGAAGTCAAACATGATGTAATTGTGTATGGGATGGGGTAGTGGAAACCGGAGGTTGTGTGGAGTACAGGGAGAGAGAGTGGTGGGGGCAAATTAGGACGAGGCATTAAGACTACAATCAGATCAGTCATAATATTACTGAATGTTAGAGCATCTACGAAGGGCCCAATGACGTGAGCTTGCTCTTAAATTCTTTATTTCTCCGCTTCATGCAATATTGAATTGACCAATCGTGAACGGGTTAAACAGTCGTAACTGTTCATGTATTCAGTCGATAAACTGAATTTTGCTTATCTGGAAATCAGGGGGAAAAGATGTTGGTCTAATATAACATGAACAAAATAGTGACACAGGTTCTGTCGCAGGACCTTGTGATCAAACTTATTACTTGCATGTTGCAGTTTTTACGTTGCACAATTGTTTAGCAAGGATTTAATTCTAGTATTCTAATCCAGTTGATTACATAAGCAAAATCAGAGTCATGCGAAGAAAGTCGACTGGATTGGCAGCGTTTCTAGGGAAAGCGACAGCGTTATGTCTGGAGTCCACTATGACTCTTCTTCGGTACAGTCCTCGAGAAGAGTCATAGTGGAGTCGAAACATTCATTCTGGTTTATCTTTCCTTGCTATCAGACCTGCTAAGTTTTTCCAGCATTCTCTGTGTTTCATATTTGCAGCATGCACTGTATTTTGTCTTTACACGATCACACCGTTACGTAGAAATGCTAACTGAATGGTGCTGACAGCACTGGATTTTGAGTGTTGGTTCTGGTGGTGGGGGTGACGGGAGAGGTGGGGGGAAGGTGTGGAAGTGGTAGTAGTGAATGGTGGAGAGAGACAGAGAATAAAATGAGAGCTACACGTTGAAACAGAGAATGGCAAACGCACTGCAGGGATTGAATGAATCCCTTGGAGAGTATAAGGGTTGTAGGAGTATACTCAAGAGGGAAATCAGGATGGCAAAAAGGGGACATGAAATAGTTTTGGCAAATAGTAATAAGGTGAATTGAAAGGAATTCTACAAATACATTGAGGACAAAAAAACTGGGTAGAAGATACGGCCCATTATGATCAGCAAGGCTACCTCTTTGTGGACTCGCAAGAAATAGGAGAAATATCAAATGCATATTTCACATCAGTGCTTAGTGCAAAGAAGGATATGGAAGCCAGGCAACTTGGGGAAACAAATACTAATATCGTGAAAAGTTCTCATAATTACAGAAGAGGAGCTGCTGGATTATGCCTCATGAAACGCATAAAGATGGATAAATCCCTGGGACTGGATCAGATGAAACCTAGAACCTTGTGGGAAGCTAGGGAAATAACTGTTGGGCCCCTTGCCAAGATATTTGTACCACCAGTAGCGAAGGGGGAAGTGCTCGAAGACTGGAGTTTGCTAACATAATGCTTTTATTTAAGAAAGGTGGTAAGGAAAAGCCAGGGAACTTCAGATCAATGAGCCTGGAGTCAGTGGTGAGTAAGTTCTGTGAAGGGGATTCTGAAGGACAGGATTTACTTGTATTTGGAAAGACATGAATTGATTATGGATTGTCAACATGTCTATGTGCGTGGGAAATCGTGTCATCATTAACATGATTCAATTTTTTGAAGAAGCAACGAAGAAGATTAATGAAGGCAGACCAGTGGACATTATCTATACGGGCTTCAGTAAGGCATTTACCAAGGTTCCATAAGACTGGTTTGTGAGGTTAGACCACATGGAATACAGGGGGAATTAGACGTTTTCGATGCAAAGGTGACTTGAAGGTAGGAGACAGAGGGTGATGATGGAGGCTTGTTTTTCAGACTGTGACCAATGCTGAGGAACAAGGATCTGTGCTGAGTCCCTTGCTTTTTGACGTTTACATGAATGCTGTGGATGTGAATACAGGAGGTATGATTAGTAAGTTTGAAGATGATGCTAAAATTGGTGGTGTACTGAATAGAAAAGAAGGTGATCTCAGGGTACAATGGGACTTTGATCAGATTGGAAAATGAGTCTAGGAGTGACAGATGGAGCGTAATTTAGATAAATGTGAGGTGCTGCATTTTGATAGGGCAATTAAGGGCAGGGCTTACACACTTAATGTTCAAGTCCTTGGGACTGTTGCCGAATAAACAGACCTTGGGCTGCAGCTTCATAGTTCCATGAAAGTGGAATTACAGGTAGACAGGTTAGTGTAGAAGGTGTTTGACACGTGTGCTTTTGTAGGTCAGTGCATTGAGAATAGACGTTGGAAAGCCATGTTGTGGCTCTACAGGATATTGGTTCGATCACTTTTGGAATATTGTGTTCAATTCTGGTCTCTCTGCAATAGGAAAGAGATTGAGAAACTTGAAAGGTTTGATAAAAAATTTACAAGGATGTTGGATGGTTTGAACTACAGGGAAAAGATGAGTGGGCTGGAGGCTGAGGGGTTATCGAAGTTTATAAAGCCATGAAGGGCATGGACAAGATGAACACTCAAGGTCTTTTCCACAGGCTAGGTGAGTCCAAGCTAGAGTGCATCAGTTTAAGGTGAGAGAAGAAAAAAATTAAAGGGTCTTAAGGGACAACATTTTAATGGAGAGGGTGGTATGTGTATAGAATGATCTGGCAGAGAAAGTGGTGGATGTTCATACAATTATAACATTTGGATTCATAGTGTCATAGAAATGTACAACATGGAAAACAAAACCCTTTCGTCCAACTTGTCCATGCCAACCATGTATTCTCGTCCTATTTGCCAACGTTTGGCCCATATCCTTCTAAACTTTTCCTATTGATATATCTATCCAAATGCCAATTAAATTTTATAATTGTACCAACCTCTACCACTTCGTCCAGCCACTCAGTCTATACACGTGCCTCCTTCTTCATGAAAAAGTTGCCCTTTAGGGTCCTTTTAAATCTTTCCCCATTCACTTTAAATCGTTTGGTTTTAGACTCTCCAACCCCAAAGGAAAAGACCTTGACGATTTACCCTATGCATATTTTTATTCATGACTTCATAAACTTATATAAGGTAACCCCTCAGCTTCTGACGCTCGAGTATAACAGCCCCAGACTATTCAGCCTCTCCCTACAGCTCAAACTCTCCAACCTTAGAAACATCCTTGTAAATCTTTTCTGAACCCTTTCAAATTTCACTACATCCTTTCTGTAGGGGGGAGACCAGAATCGCATGCAATATTCCAAAATTGGCCTATTCAATGTTTTGTATGGCTACAACATGTCCAGTCAACTCCAATACTCAATGCGCTGATCAATAAACGCAAGCATACCAAGCACTTTCTTCACGATCCAATGTACCTGAGACTCCACTTTCAAGGTACTATGAACCTGCACTCCAAGGTACCTTTTTTTCAGCAACTCTTTCCAGGGCCTTACCATTAACTGTATAAGTCCTACCCTGATTTGCCTTTCCAAAATGCAGATCCTCACAGTTATCTAAATTAAACTCCATCTGCTACTCTTTGGCCTATTGCCCCATCTGATCAAGATCTCTTTGCACTCTGAGGTAACTGTCTTTGTTGTCCGCTACACTTCCAATTTTTGGCATTATCTGCAAACTTACTAGCCATTCCTCCTATATTCACATTCAAGTCATTTATATAAATGATAAAACGCGATGGATCCAACACCGATCCTTGTGGCACACTGCTGGTCACTGGCCTGAAAAGCAACCCTCCATTACCACCCTCTGTCTTCTACTTTCAAGCCAGTCCTGTATCCAACTGGCTAGTTCTTTCTGCATTAAATGTAACCTAAGCTTGTCAATTAGTCTACCAAGAGGAACCACTTTGAATGCCTTACTAAAGGGCATATAGTTCACGTTCACTGCTCTTCCCTCATCAATCCTCTTTGATACTTATTGAAAACACTAATTTCAGTTAGTGAGGCACGATTTCTCACGCACAAAGCCATGTTGATTAACACTAATCAGTCCTTCCCTTTCCAAATACATGTAAATCCTATCCCTCAGGATTCCATCCAACAACGTACCCAGCAGCAATGTCAGGCTGAGTGATGTGTAATTCCCTGGCTTTTCTTTATCACCTTTCTTAAATAGTGTCACCACGTTAGCCACCCTCCTGTCTTCTGGCACCTCACTATTACCTCATTAACTATTGAAAATAGGACTGTAACTGAACATATTTACTAATAAACACAATAGGTAACTTACAAGAAAAATATACAATTATACTTCTAACAGCGACCAACAGGTACTTTGTTTGGAGCATGAGATTATTTTCAATACAAAATTAGTTAAGTAGATAATGAAAAAATAATAACAAGAGTTCACAATTAGATCAGATGTAACAGAATACTGTATGAAGGTTATGCAGAGATTACTATTAGCAGAAACCAGAGGGATTTCTGCTCTATTAATTGTAAAGAAAGAGAGCTGTTTTCCTCAGTATTAGATTCATCTGATGTAATGACTATAAGAAATTTCCCCTTGCCATTTTTCAATGTACTTACCTGATGTATCCCTTTCTGTCTCACTAATGTTTGTGCAAGTATAGTTAGCTTTATTTTATTGGTTTTAAAAAAAGTTAAAATATTCTTGTTTTGACCTAGAATGAGCATAATGTCTCTATTTGTTTTAGAATGTGAGATTCGATTAAGGAATCTAAATATAATCCATTGATGCCCATTGCCTTATCACTTACATTATTTTTATGCATCACTCTGCTGGATTTTTAAATCTGGTTTATATTATCAGGCTTTATTTCTGCTTAACTTTTCTATTTTATTCGTTTTACAAACGATCCTATCTTTTTAATAATGAGACTGATAGACCATTAGTCCACGATGATGAGACAGTGGGCACTAACAAGTTGAACCTTCTTGGCTAAAGTTGAGAACCAGGATTGCTGAGATCTATTTTCCACCTGCCTGTAATGAATATTTACTTCAACAACTGTCTGTTGTTTGGCACAACCCAATCAATCTAGTTTCTGTCTAATTTCCCTTTGCTAAATTGAATCTATTGTACTGTACTAGATCTTTACCAATTTTTCTTCCTATTGTATCTAATTGTGATGGTTTTCGAAATAGAAAATGTTATCAGCAGATATTGTCTGATGAACAAAAATTACTTTGATGGTATTTTGACATCCCAGATGCAGATCAATTCTCCATCTGGTTCTTCAATTCTACTCACTATCTCAGACATGACTCTGCACATTTCACAACTTCGCATTTTTGAAACCTGTACCTTCTAAAATCAGTACATTTTGTATTCTTCTTAAATTTTATCTTTTATTTATAGTAATGCAGTTTATAAATATTTGTGTTCGTTTCCTCCTCTCATAATTCAACTTGCATCAGCATGCATAATCTCTCTGCCAACACTAGCTTTGTGGAAACATTTTGAAGCCTCTATTTCAAGTGAATGGTGCAACATTTCCAGAAAATGACATACACACTCAAAGTGACTACTCCCTATATGTAACGTGTTTCCTCTGCCACATTTTATGATGTACTAGTGCAAGGGAACTTTGTTTAGATCGCATATTCATTCAACATTATTTCAATTTTAGCAAGTATATCACAAGTTACAAGCCTTTCAAGTAGCATAAATTTATATTTGACGAATGACTTCCATTAGCCTAAGCTATTCACCACTTACTTTATAAAATAAGCCCTGTGTTCCAGGAATAGGTCGAATAAATCTTGTCTCACCTATCCAAAGTGTTTGAGTGTAATCATTGGAATCTTCCAACGTAAAGGAACACCCTTTGAGATTGCAGAGATCAGGAGCCCATGATCACATTGCAAGTGGTTCGCTCATCTGTATATTTTAAGTTCGTTTGGGAATTTAGTGAACATTACTTGGTATACAATTATTTCTTATTTATAACTAGCCAATCATTATGTTGCTTTTGTAAATTTGTCATGCCTTTCAACTTGCGCAATGTAACTTTTTGGTTACAATTTTGCTTCAAATTCCAGATCACTTTATTCATTTGAGACATTAATGAATTAGGCGACAGCAGACAGTCTGGTCCAGCAACTCATGGAACATAGAACATAGAACATTACAGCACAGTACAGGCCTTTCGGCCCTCGATGTTGCGCCGACCTGTCATACCAATCTGAAACCCATCTAACCTACACTATTCCATGTACGTCCATATGCTTGTCCAATGACGACTTAAATAAACTTAAAGTTGGCGAATCTACTACCGTTGCAGGCAAAGCATTCCATACCCTTACTACTCTCTGAGTAAAGAAACTACCTCTGACATCTGTCCTATATCTATCACCCCTCAATTTAAAGCTATGCCCCCTCGTGGTCGCCATCACCATTCTTGGAAAAAGATTCTCCATGTCCACCCTATTGAACCCTCTGATTATCTTATATGTCTCTATTAAGTCACCTCTCAACCTTCTTCTCTGTAACGAAAACAGCCTCAAGTCCCTCAGCCTTTCCTCGTAAGACCTTCCCTCCATACCAGGCAACATCCTAATGAATCTCCTCTGCACCCTTTCCAAAGCTTCCACATCCTTCTTATAATGCGGTGACCAGAACTGTAAACAATACCCCAAGTGCGACCATACTAGAGTTTTGTACAGCTGTAGCATACCTTCATGGTTCCGGAACTCGATCCCTCTATTAATAAAAACTGAAACACTGTGTGCCTTCTTAACAATCCTGCCAACCTGGGTGGCAACTTTCAAGGATCTGTGTACCTGAACACCGAGAGCTCTCTGCTCATCTACACGACCAAGAATCTTACCATTAGCCCAGTACTTTGCATTCCAGTTACTGCAACCAAAGTCGCACTTGTCCACCTCACACTTGTCCATATTAAACTCCATTTGCCACCTCTCAGCCCAGCTCTGCAGCCTATCTATGTCTCTCTGCAATCTACAACATCTTTCATCACTATCCACAACTCCACCAACCTTAGTGTCATCTGCAAATTTACTAACCCACCCTTCTAAGCCCTCATCCAGGTCGTTTATAAAAATGATGAACAGCAGTGGACCCAACACTGACCCTTGCGGTACAACACTGGTAACTGGACTCCAGGGTGAACATTTCCCACGAACCACCACCCTCTGTCTTCTTTCAGCAAGCCAATTACTGATCCAAACTGCTATATCTCCCACAATCCCATTCCTCCGCATTTTATAAAATAGCCTACTATGGGGAACCTTATTGAATGCCTTGCTGAAATCCATATACACCACATCAACCGGTTTACTCTCATCTACCTGTTTGGTCACCTTCTCAAAGAACTCAATAAGGTTTGTGAGGCACGACCTACCCTTCACAAAACCGTGCTGACTATCCCTAATCAAATTATTCTTTTCTAGAAGATTATAAATCCTATCTCTTATAACATTTTCCAATACTTTACCAACAACTGAAGTAAGGCTCACTGGTCTAAAATTACCAGGATTGTCTCTAATCCCCTTCTGGAACAGAGGAACCACATTTGCTATCCTCCAGTCTTCTGGCACTATTCCTGTGGACAATGACGATTTAAAGATTAATGCCAAAGACACGGCAATCTCCTCCCAGGCTTCCCAGAGTATCCGAGGATAAATCCCATCTGGCCCGGGGACTTATCTATTTTCACACTCTGCAGGATTTCTAATACCTCCTCCTTGTGAACCTCAAACACACCTAGTCTAGTAGCCTGTATCTCAGTAATCCCCTCGACAATATTGTCGTTTTCTAGAGTGAATACAGTTGAAAAATATTCATTTTGTGCTTCCCCTATCTCCTCCGACTCCACACACAACTTCCCACTACTATCTTAGATTGGTCCTAATCTTACTCTCGTCATTCTTTTATTCCTTAAATACCTATAGAAAGCCTTAGTGTTTACCCTGATCCTACCCGCCAACAACTTCTCATGTCTCCTCCTGGCCCTTCTGAGCTCTCTCTTTAAGGAACTTTACTTACGTTTAAGTACTACTTAACAAGCAGTACAGGTGTACTACAGCCCTTACTTTCTGATTCAGCTTAGGGCATGTGTCAATATTTGGCTTCTATTCTCCCTCTGATACTGGGAGAGTTGTTTGCTACCACACGGAAAACAAGATCAAATTTGATATGTGCTCTGGTCGCTGACATATTTGACTCTATTAACTCTTTCCAAGCTACAAAACACATCAGTTACAACGCTACATTTTAATTGGCCTTAGTGAAGAGAGCTTTATTGTCTGCCATCATCCTAAATTACACTACTTAATTCCTTTGTCTGGAATGTTAATTTCATTGACTTTACACATTTTGCAGTTTTGGGGCAATGGGTGAGAATGCAGATAATGAGAAAGCATAATCTTTTCTTGGACTGACATAACCTATCAGTCCAGACTTACAAAGTGTAAAAAAAGAGGTAAACAGACAGGGTTCACGACTATGCTGGAACTTGGAAATTCCATGAATTGTTAGAAAATACTAGGAAGATCACAATGAGCTTGTTTCGTGAGCTGAGGGAATGGTTGAGTTAGATACAGTATATACTGAAAGATTTGTGGTGCAGGTAATGAGAACTTTTTTGACGTTGCTAATAGTTTCTAACTGAAGGCAATTACAGAAAGTGTACTATTGGATCACAGGAAAATGCAATAAGGAATTTGAGCTCATTTAATGTGGGCGAAAAATATAAACTAATGCCAGCAGCATATTTGTGGAAACTGACAATAGGCTTGAAAGGTAAACATATAGGTTCACTATAAGAGATGCATTTTGACTGCAGCATGACAGCAGATAGTGGGATATAGCAAACAAAAACCATAATACCTAACATTGTGAAAATAATCTAAATCAAAATTCGGCACCACCCAGTTTAATGTTACAGTGATGGATGAGAATGACAATGCACCTGTTTGCGAACAAGACTTCCATCATACAACCACTATCGAAAACGTGCACAAAAATACTTTAATTTTGAAGGTCACTGCGGTGGATATGGACGAAGGCATTAATGGTGAGGTAGTTTATTCTTTCAGCGATCGCACTCCTGATCGAGTGTGGGAGATATTTAGCTTAAACTCAGCGATCGGAGAAATCAGAGCAATCGACACGGTAGACTTTGAAGAAACGCATAATTATCAGATTGTAGAACAAGCTGTGGACCGAGGTCCACTTTCACGGCGAGTGCATTGTAAAGTTTTAGTAAAGGTCACTGATTTTAATGATAATATTCTAGAAATAATATCAACTTTTATGTCAAGCCCTGTTCCAGAAAATACTGCTTTGAACACTGTAGTAGCTGTTCAAAGAGCGACAGACTCACAAACGACTGTTTATTCCTGAATATTCCTCTTAAACTTAACAACTCCTTTAATATTTACTCCACGCTCGTCACTCATGGTGAAATAGACCGTGAAAAAATGCCAGAGTACAACATTATCATAACGTTTGCAGATGCTACCCCCCCGCCCCCCCCCCCCCCCCCCCCCCCCGATCCCTCTCTTGGCCAAAACAACCATCTGTGTTGAAATCTCTGACATAAATGACAATGCGCCACGCTTTATCCATAATTGTTATCGGTACTTCAATTGGTTATGTTTCAGCCTTTGACACGGATTCAATCAAAATACTCAAATATCATAACTATTAATATTTTGGATGGTTTGATACACGTGTTGCCCGTATACACATTCGTGTCAATAAATTCGACAGTCTTTTGATTTTGAGCAGCTTAAAACATTTCGTTTCTGAGTTTCAAGCAAAACATGCCGGATTCCCTCAGCTTAAGTGCAGCGCAAACGTAGATGATAACCCAGCGTGATCATGTCTCCATTACCAATCAAAGGGAGAACAGTGCATGAGACAACACCCAGATCTGCTGACCCAGGTTCGTTGCAAATGTGACAGCCACTGACGCAGATTCTGGATTGAATGCTCACCTTTTTTTACCAATTCAACCAACCGATAGATGGCAACCTGTTGACTGTAGCTCCAGAGACAGGAGAACCCTGGACTATTCGCCGTTTTAAGGATAAAGATCCATCGAGACAAATGATAGTCATTCGTGTGAGAGACAATGGAACCCCTTCGCTTTCAGGTAAAGTCACCATCAATGTATCCGTGCAAGATGATACTGCGGAAAACGCATCTGATACCGGCGCGTTGAGAAACTCTCAGCTATGGATATACGATTTAAAATTTTATTTGATTATCTGTTTTGGTACAATTTCATTCCTATTGTTTCTGGCGACTGTGATCCTCGATATTAAGGTGCATAGAGGTAGAAATGGAGCTAAGATCTTCCGTTGCTGGTGGCAACATTACGCATTTCCAGAAGGGATTCGCTGTGCGGAATACAAAAAGCTAGTGATAACGTTCAAATTGCATCAAATTCCACTTTGGAACATGGAAGTAGGGCAATGGGGCGTCCACTTCCCTGTGCGGTGCCTCAAGCTTCAAGCTTGGATGATTTTCGATTTCTTAGGTTAGATGACATGACAACAACTATGATGTCTGTGATGTCTGTTCTACCACCTGGATCCCGAAGGAATATGGAAATACGTTACAACCGATATGCAAGGAAAACAGCGAATTTCACAAGGTGAGAGTGCTTCCCTTCTGCACTGATTGGTAACGGCGATGTATCCTGGACTCGCAGTCGGGAGATCTGGTCTTGTGATCGAGAAAATGTACATTTAAGAACCATGTGTCGGAGATGTAGTCTTTTTCATTTAAAGCTACTTCGTAAATAATCTACGTTAGGGAAACGTGAACACTAAGGGCAAAAACAGAAATTGCTGGAAAAGCTCAGCGGGTCCGGTAACATCGGAGGAAATGAATCAGAGATAATGTTTCGGGTCGAGTGACCAGTCCTCAAAAAGGTCTGAGGAAGGGTCACTCCACACGAAAGGTTAACTCTGATTTCTCTGCACAGATGCTGCCAGACCTGCTGAGCTTTTCCAGCAATTTTCGTTTCCATTTCTGATTTACACCAACCGCAATCGTTTCTGGTTGCCTTTTTGGATGAATATTAAGGTGCTGAATCAAGTTTTTGGAAAACAAAGTTGATTATCAATATCATCAGGTTGCGCCCGAAGAAGAAGTCTGCTGTTCTTAACATGGACAGCTTATAGTGGCTCCAAAACTTGATTGAGCCACGACTGTCAGGCGGCCAGAGCAAGGCTTAGGAAGTCAGGAAAAGGAACGGTTTGTCCAGTAAGTGCTCTGCGCAGCTCAAGGGTGCGATCTGCTCCTGCAAGCAAGGTTATTTAAGATACTGGAAAGTTACTGAAAAAAGCAGCTCCTCTCATCAGATGCTTTACTGCAACTATTTGAGGTAATGCAAGATGGAAATCGTTGATGACTGGCGAACTAGTTTTACTCAGCCCAGGCATACAGCCATGGAGGAGAATCTGCAGTACAGGGACGGTGAATGCATAACTGGGTTGGTGAAAAGCCCCTGGGATAGTGACGAGTGATTGACGAGGAGAGAGGTGGCTGATTCAGTGAGTCAACTGCATTTGTGAGCGAGTTGTTGCGAGATTGGCCCTAAAGTTGAGTAATTGGGACTGGGTGAGAAAAAATGAGTGATTAGGGTGGATATGAGTAACGGAGCTTGGGTGATTAATTGACTCTGGGTGACTAAATACCAGCAGCGAGTTGAGTTAGTGACTTGGCTCGATGATTGAGTTAGTGGCTATGCATGGGTGCGAATATGACTGGGAGGCAGTGGGTGGATGGCTGAGTGCATGAGTGAGTGGGACTAACCCGGACATGCGCAGGCATACATTTCACCGAACCATCCTCCGGCTCCTCCCATCTCCACGCAAAAACACATCCAACAACATTGACATGGATAGGACGAAAACTCAAAACGAAATGCAAATCACTTCAAACCCACACTTGCATGTAAATTCTGCTAATGGAAGCTCGGAATATATATTGTCACAAGTAGTCAGGGTGGTGAAAAGTTTTGTTTTGGGTGCAGTTCAGCAGATCATAACAGATGTGACGATGCTGCTCCTTTAAGAAAGTTATGGTGTCCTTGACTTTTATTTTCAGAGTCTTTAAAGACACAGGTTCCGAAAAGTCTAAATTGAAGGGTTTTCTTGCCAATTTGATTATAGCTATCAGATTCTGTCTCAGGCAAAAGGCCTTTCAGTTTATATTAAAAAAAACACTTGTACAATGAAAGGGAAGTGGCCATTTCTCCCAGCTCAGACTTTCGCTGGTTTGGTTTAATTTTTAGCAGCAGTGTTGTAAAACCTGCTGGACCCAAAGAAGCAGGTCAGACCGATTCTCCCCTCTCTCTCTCTGATTTTTGTCTGAAAAGAGCCGGTATTTGATTTTTACCTTTGAGCCAAGGGGTGTTTATGGGGATTGTTGCAACTATTTGGAACAGCATCATTAAGTTGGGATGATCTGCTGGGTTTTTGGGTAGGTTACGTTATTCGGTATTCTGTTCTCTTTTGTGTTTCATTCGGTAATCGTGTAAATACATTCTGTTTTGTTTAAACCTATGTGGTTTGACGTGCTGAGTCACCCCTGGGATATCTGCGTTACGCCTGCTGAAAACAACTAGCAAAGTTAGGGTCTGGGTTACTTTCTTGAAATGTTTTGAGGGGAACTGACTTCGTCCTAAACAGAAACAAAGACACAAAGATCGCAGAGTGTTTGAACAAAGTGAAGAATATAAACTTACTACTGCAAAGAAGGTATGCAAAAAGCAAGATCGACATTAGATTTTAAATTTGAGGAGTTCCTTCAGAAGTATAATAATGGCAGGGAAGAAGCTGTTATTGAACCTGTTGGTTCATGTCTTTCCAAGATGAGGTGATGGAAGGACAGTTAGTCGCAACATTCTAGTAGGGTACCTGTCTTCCCTCCTTCACTGGTGTTCAGGATTTTGTGCATAGACTTCAATTTTTGCTCCATCTCTGCTTTATTTCCTACATACCAGAAAGGAAGAACTTACTAGTTAGCAATGCTGATCGAAGCACTTAAGTTGTTACTTCCATGAATTTCTCATTTAAATAACCAATACATTGCTTTCAATATCATCCCTCCAATCAATATTTAAATTTGTCACAAGGCTTAGCTTTCTGAAACTTGTTGACTGACACAATATGTCTTTCCCTAAGCGAAAAGACTAGATAACAGCACAATCACGTAACAACGTAGTCATTCGACCAACGTGTGCATGCTTGTTCATTATAAAAACACTTCCGTCAATGCCATTCTTTCTTGATCCTTTCATCACCCAGAAAGCTAATTTCCTTCGTGTCATGGTAGCTGGTGGTGTAGCCTGGTGATATTGCTACTTCAGACTACAGTTCTGCAATAGGTTCGCATCCCATTGTTGTAGTAATAAAAATTTAAATTCAACTAAAAGCTAGTCTAATCGCTAACCACTAAAATCCCATCTAATTTATTAATGTACTTCAAGTAGGTCTGCTGTTCTCAACTGTCCTGGCCTACATGTGACTCCTGACGCCCACAATTTGATTGCCTCTTAATTCAGGGCGGGCAATAAATGCTAACTCAATTCAATAAACAAATAAGATGTCAATTCAATTTGCCTTCAAAATAATTCAACATTTCAGCATTCGCTGCTCTTTCACACGTTCTGGTCACCGCCATTCACTCACGTAAAAAATGTTATCCTTCACATCGCTGTATTTCGTGCCCAGAAGTAAACTCCTTGTTCTGTAGCAACAACATGATTTGCTTTTTTTTGTGCTTGTAAAGACCAGTTAAAATATTGCAATTGTGTGAAATGTTTCTGCCTCGTTTCTTCCAAGGAAAATTATCCTAGTATCTTCATTCTATTCTTTTGTTTCAACCTCTCATTACTGGAACGATGCTTTCGATTCCAATTTTAACCCTTTCAAGAATTCCCGACTTCATTTTTATAAATATGTTTGGTTAATGAAGCATTATCAGAATTTGACAGATCTATGCCTCTTTTACTCAATTAGCTCAAACTTCTCCAAATGTTGCTTTCTGTTTTTCCTTATTGTTGTCTCTATAATATTACCCCTCACAGATGTTTAACTGTTTGTTCAAGGAATTTAGAAAAATGCACTTTTGACCATTGTCATTATTCAATTCTCTGCGTACTTCATCGTGTTTAGGAAAAACGAAAGATTACAGCAAGGCTTTCAGCTAATCTCTACTCCCAGATGTTTTGTAACCTCTGATTTTCTTTCCCTGTAGACTTGTTCTTCTTTCTGTCTGTCCATGCGTGGAGGCACATATCATACTGACAGCAGGATGATCATCCCGGTTTTGTTTTCAAACTCGGACCAAATCAATTTTGCTTTTGCCTCTTCAAAGAAATCATTTCTTTCCAAAACCAAAGTAATCACAATCAGAGATGTCGCTGACGTTTTTCCCTTTTCCAATGTTTTCTAAACACTTTGCGACTTTGAAAAGTAATCAGCCAATCATCACTATGTTTAAGCTACGTTTTTGATACTGTCCCTGCTCCACTTACCGGCATGACTATTGGCATTTACATCTACGAACTTTCTTCATTGTATGGTGCGTGTTTGCATAAATGTGCTTGCACATTGGTTCTTAATATTTCGTACTACTTAAGCCTTCTGTATACCATAGTATTACTTCTCTTGAAAATACTGTTCAATGTTATCGCTTTTTAATCAAGTTTTAATTGATTTTTTTCCACGTTTGCATGTAGGTTTCACACCGCCACCGCTCACCCCCATACCCCTGTTAATTTCCTTTAAATGCTTTGCTGTCACACCTTAGAATGGGCATTTATCATAAGACTGTTAAGATACTAGTGGCAACTTTTGAATGATTCCACCTTTTCCAAAAATGGTTGCATAATCCCAAGACATTGGCGCCATTTCCCACACCCACACAATGTCTCAGTCCTATAGATCGACCTGAGACCAAGTTTTTTAGGACTTGGCAATGGGAGTAACGGAGCTATCACGACCTTCGAAGTCTTATAGTTTAGGCTTCTAGATTGTAGAAAATCTAGCCATTTATCTCGACAGTTATACTGTTGGCGTAGATGTGTGCACAACGTCTAGCTCACATCCTTAACAGGTAAAGTGAAACGTGACACGAAATCCATAAAAAGGCTGTTGACTGTTAACTGTCCTCTTTCATGGTCCACTGTGTCACTCAGTAAAATGGCAATCAGGGTTGGCACGGTGGCACGGTGGTTAGCACTGCTGCCTCACAGCGCCAGAGACCCGGGTTCAATTCCCGCGATTGACTGTGTGGAGTTTGCACATTCTCCCCGTATCTGCGTGGGTTTCCTCCGGGTGCTCCGGTTTCCTCCCACAGTCCAAAGATGTGCAGGTCAGGTGAATTGGTCATGCTAAATTGCACCTAGTGTTAGGTAAGGGGTAAATGTAGGGGTATGGGTGGGTTACGCTTCGGCGGGTCGGTGTGGACTTGTTGGGCCGAAGGGTCTGTTTCCACACTGTAATGTAATCTAAAAAAAAACAAATGCCATCCTTGCCAATGATGCCCACATCTCATGAAAAAATAGGAATAAAGTATACTGCACGCTCGTTCTGTACTCTTTTACCTTGGTATCATGGAAGTAACATATATGGAACTTATGATGACTGTTATATCAATGTTCTTCTGTCCTCCGAAGGCACTTGAAATAAAAACAAAATGCATTTCTAATATTTGACGTTCTTACCTTTGCAGTCAACTTCTTATGGCCATAAACTATCTTAAAGCCCAAAACCTTTGGCATTACCACCATGTGGAAAATGACATCTAGAAAACTGTCATCCTCCCTGAACGTGGCAATGACTCCAAATGTATGCCAAGTTCAGATACTCTAAACTAGAGCTCAAGTAGCTGATAATACTTCATGAATATCTGTTCACCCACGACACCCACCTCCGAAGATGCACAGAGTGCAGCAGTTGCATGCAACAGACCAACCCTTGACCATCCATGATCAGGAAAAGCTTGGCCCCGCATTTACCTACTGCATTGATTCAATTATTACTTACAGTAACGTATATCGACTTGCTGTATGCTAATACTCCTGATACCATTGACTTACTGTTGCTCATAACCGAATTAAACTTGAGCTCATCAGTTTAACTCAGTGACTGGGCCATATAGATGCTTATGCATACTCCACAACTGAAAAAAAATAACTGAATGTCGGTATCTTCAGAAATCAAGGAAGATACAATCTAATGTGCCTGCGATATTACATATCATAAAGTCTGCTTGAGAGAACTGGCCATTTCTTTCACTTTTGTTTCAGGATTTATTCCTTAATTGTGTCTGTTTCCCTGTCTTGGTATGTGTAGCAGGAGTGGGAGGAGAAGGAGTTTTGGAATAAAAAAAAGATTGGGTCTAAATTATACACATAACTTAGACTACCTTGGCATTTAACTTTGCTCCGCTGAAGCAGCTATATCATTAATACATGTTTAAATATGTATTCGTTCTGAACAAAGTTTGGCACTGGTTATGTAAATGATCCAGGTAGGAACGATTCGGATAATCTTTGAGGGGGGTGGGTGGGGTGGGAGGGGGGGGGGGGGGGGGGAGGGCGATGAATGTCTAATTTCACCATATTGTGAAAATAGGGATAAGGATTCTGATTTGACTTGGCTGTTTGCCTCCATGTTGCAACATAATTTATGACAGCTTCAGAACCACCATTTGTGAAATAAGATTGATAAATGAAATTAATTAATTTAGTTGATATTGAAATCCATGAGCTGCTGTGATGGGTTCTGAGTACATGTCACTAGAGTATTAAAATTTACCAGCATCCTGTTCCCTAGATGCTGCCTGACCTGCTGCGCTTTTCCAGCAACACATTTCCATCTATTAAAATTTACCATCGGGTTACAAGCCTATTGACAAAACTATTATGTTAGCATATATTAATTCCAGCCAACATTGAGACAAAATGCTGCATCACAGATGTTGGGAGACAAGAAAAGATCAGATTAGTAAATTCACGTTCACAAATAAACTAATTCTTTTTTTACATAAAATAGATTGTGTAAGCAAATTACTTGGGTCACATTCAATTTTGAGATTGAAAACCTTAGAAGAAAAAGTGCTGTCTAAGTACAAAGTGGTATGGTCAGTTTGTTTCTTGAAGGTGTCATTGATCGCAAATACATTTCACAGTAATTATTAGAAGGGTAAAACATTACCAGGAATCGTTCAAATCTAAAACATGAGTGATCTATCTTGCAATTGTGGAATACACTGGTATCAGAGTAAGGAAGCTTTCATCAATCATTATAACTTTTGTTGAAATTTTGCTTTTTCCCAGTTTAACAATTGGAAAAGGGAGCACCATTATCAATTCTAAAAATAACATGACACCAGGTAATAATCCAACATGTTTATTTGTATGTACAAATTTTCGGAGTGCTGCTCCTTTGTCAGCGAGCTAATGAGGCAGGTTCTATAGGGCACACAACTTTTCAGCAAAAAATCGAAGTGACATGCAGCTGATGCAATGTATTGGACAAACCTAGATGGCCGTTAAGTCATTATCCTGACCCATTCGCTACCTAGCGAAGGAGGAGCACTCTGACAGCTTGTTCCTTCAATTAAACATGTTGGACTGAAACCTGATGTGTCATTTTTCATTTTGTTCACCCCAGTCCAACATCAGCGCCTCCACATCATAATCAATCCTATCATCATTCTATACCACAAACAACAAAATACAGTCATTGACGTACTATATGGTAGGGCCCTACGGAGTGTTGCTGAACAAAGACACCTCGGAATGCAGGTGCATTGTTCCTTGAATGTGGAGTCGCCAGTAGACAGGGTGGTGAAAACGTTTGACAGGCATGCCCTCATTGGTTAGGGCATTAACTATGGTTGTTGGAATACCATGTTGTGACTATACACGGAATTGGTGAGGCCACTTTTAGAATTCTGCAAAATATTCAGGTTGATTTTCTATAGGGAAGATGTTGTTAAAGTTGAAAGGGTGCAGAAAAAGGATTTACATGGATATTGCTGGGACTGGAGGGTTTGGCTTATAGGGAGAGACTGAGTAGGCACAGACTTTTTCCCTGGAATATTGGAGATTGAAGGGAGACTTCAGAAAGATTTATAAAATCATGAGGAGCATGGATAGGGTGAATAAGTCCAAAACTAGAGAGAATAGGTTGAAGGTGAGAGGGGAAAGATTTTAAAATGACCTGAGGGGTATCATTTTCACACAGAGGGTGGTGTGTGGATGGAACGAGCTTCCAGAAGACGTCTGTGCGGCTGGTACAATTACAGCAGTTTGAAAGCAACTGTATGGGTACATGAATAGGAAGGGTTAGAGGGACATGGACCAAATGCTAGCAAATGGAAGGCGTCAGATTGTGATGTTTGGTCGGCGTGGACGAGTTAGACCTCAGGGTATGTTTCCATGTTGCATAACACTGACTCTGTGACTCTATGATATGCTGTTGGTGCGAGACAGTATACAGGCAGCAGAGATGAGGATATTATAAAGATTGGACAGAAGAATGAGGGGTTGAAAATAAAACGAAATATGAGTTTATGTAGATAGAAAATGTATGAATGAGGTTTACATTTGAAAATCGGTAAGAAAAATATAGTGGTATGAAATGCCATAGTTAGAAGCATACAACACAGATTATGGTCCAACAGCTTTCGGAGCGCTACTCCTCCAACAGGTAGCTGTAGACCAAGATCATAAAACACTGAATTTATAGCAAAATATCACAGTGTTGTGCAACTGATACGATATATTTAACAAACCTTGATTGCTGATAAGTCTTTCATCTTTTAGAATGGGTTGCAGGTTTCAGTTCATTAATATATAAATCCCAGAACTTCTTTCAAGTCACACTCTCGAGATAACTTAAGGTTTTATTTTTAAAAAGTGACAACTCAGCTCAGAAAATGCCTGAAAGATGTGAGGTTAGAGCCTGTCTGTATTCCAATCTTGAGTCAGACTGCTTCGAATCCCAAAGTAGGAACTTATAAAATATTGCACGGATTGACTCCCTGCATTGACTGCCTGCAGATTGTGGGCTTTTTAAAAACAAAATAGAATGTATCTGCCATTACAATTCTGCAAATGCAAATACGCCCCCTAGACCTACATGTGTGTGCGCGCGCACATGTGGTCATCCTGAACCATCTTCAACAAAAGGTTTTCATCTTTGATGACCAGTTCTTCATCCAGACACATGAAACAACCGTGGAAACCAAATTTGCTCCCTAAATATGCCAACGTTTTCATGCACAAGTTTGAACAAGACTTCTTCTCTGCACAGGACCCACAACTAGCACTACACACCAGATGTATTGATGACATTTTTGCCCCTCTGGATTCATAGTGAGGAGCCACTGAAACAACTACACAGTGATATCAAGATATTCCATTCCACCATCAGACTTATGATGGACTACTCTTTAGTATCTGTATCATTTTTGGGAACACGACAGATACCTGAAGGTGCTGAAGGACGCCATCATAAGTGCAGGGAACAATGCTCAACTCATCAATCGCCAGTTCTGACGTGCCAGAGTGAGAAACCATAAAAAAACTTCCTCAGGAGACAGATACAGGATGCGACCGATAGGGTACACTTCATTATCCAGTACTTCACGGGAGCGGCGAAAATATGACATATTCTTTGCAGCCTGCAACACATTATCAGTGAGGACGAGCACCTCGCCAAGTCCTTCCATACACCTCCACATCTCGTCCTTAAGCGACCACCAGACCTTAAGCAAACCATTACTCACAGCAAACTGCCCAGCCTTCAGGACAACATCGACCACAACACCACATAACTCTGTCATGGCAATCACTGCAAGACGTTTCAGAGTGTCGACATGGATGCTACCATGTTGTGGTTCTGTTCGCCGAGCTGGGAATTTGTGTTGCAGACCTTTCGTCCCCTGTCTAGGTGACATCCTCAGTGCTAGGGAGCCTCTTGTGAAGCGCTTCTGTGTTGTTTCCTCCGGCATTTATAGTGGTTTGTCTCTGCCGCTTCCGGTTGTCAGTTCCAGCTGTCCGCTGCAGTGGCCGGTATATTGGGTCCAGGTCGGTGTTTGTTGTTAGAATCTGTGGATGAGTGCCATGCCTCTAGGAATTCCCTGAACCACAACAACGAGCACCCGAGCTACAAATCTTCTCACAAACTTTGAAAATGCTACCCTTACACGTGGGGACAGTTCCCACCTTGTACGTTGCAGGTACTCATATTACTCGGCCAATATTGTCTATCTCATACGCGGTAGGCATGGATGCCCTGAAGCATGGTACATTGGTGAGACAAAGCAGACACTCTGACAATAGATGAATGGACCCCGTGGAACAATTGCCAGACAGGAATGTTCTCTCCCATCGGGGAACACTTGAGTAGGCAGGGGCATTTGACCTTTGATCTTCGGGTGACCATCATCCAAGGCGGACTTCGGGATAATCAACAACACAGAGTGGCCAAGCAGAGGCTGATAGCCAAGTTCTATACCCATCAGCATGGCCTCAACTGGGATCTTGTGTTTATGTCACACTATAGGTGATCCTACTACACTGTACACTTTCACACATACACATACATGCACACTTTTACATACTAACACACTTACACAGACTCTCTCTCATACACTCGCACTGTCTCAGACGCACATGCATGCATCCCCCCCCCCCCCCAAGAGGTGCACATATGCAAGCACACACTCTCACATGCACTTACACTCCCACACGCACACTCACGTACACTCACTCACACTACCCCCTCTCCATACACGCACATACACACACGTTCTGTCTCCCTCACATGCACACACACACATATAAGTCTATTGGTTGAATTTGCATTTGCAGAATTATAATTGCAGATACACTCTATTTTGTTTTAAAAAACACACATAATCTGAAGGAAGTCAATGCAGGCAGTCAATCCATGCAACATTTTATGAATTCTTACTATGGAAATAGAAGCAGCTGATTCAAGATAGGAATATAGACAGACTCTGACCTTATACCTTTAATGCATTTTCTGAGCTGATATGTCACTTTTTTTTATAAAACCTTAAGTTGACTCGAGAATGTGACTTGAAAGATGTTCTGGGATTTACATATTAATGAACTGAAACCTGCAATCCATTCTAAAAAAGGAAAGACTTATCAGCAATCTAGGTTTGTTAAATATGTTGTATCAGTTGCATGCATGACACTGTGATCATTTGCCATAAATTCAGTGTCTTATGATCCTGATCCACAGCTATCAGATGAAGGATCAGCGCTCTGAAAGCTAGTACTTCTAAATAAATCTGTTGCACTATACGGTGGTGTTGTGTGATTTTTAACTTTATCCAGCCCTATCCAACAGCGGCATCTCCACCTTAGTCAACAGATGTGGAATGGAGTTTAAATCATTGTTTGATATTACAGTTACAATGCAGAACAGAAGTATTGGAACGTGTGGGATTATTTGGGACATGTTCATGTATCCATATCCACACTATGTGGAAATTCTGCAGGATGTTTTCATAAATCCACACTGGTAAAAATACATTTGGATTTGGATGTTTCAAGCTGACAACTTAGTAGTATTTAATATACTTGTTTAAAACGTAAAACACAACTCGTCTCAAGCAATGTAAATGCAGCCGATATCATTTACTAGAATTAATTATAAATAGTAAACGTGAAATTATGTGATATTTGGAGAATACTTTGTGAGTGTTGAGAAGATTTGTAGCTCAAGTTGAAGATCTGGATGTAGGTTTGCTCGCTGAGCTGGAAGATTCATTTTCAGACGTTTCGTCACTTTACTAGATTACATCTTCAGTGAGCCTCCGGATGGAGCACTGCTAATAATTCCTGCTTTCTATTTATATGTTTGTGCTTCTTTGGGCTGGTGATGTAATTTCCTGTGTTGGAAAGCAGGAATCACCAGCAGTGCTCCATCCAGAAGCTAAGTGAAGACGTTACCTTGTATGGTGATGAAATGTCTGAAAATGAACTTTACAGTTCAACGAGCAAACCACCGTCCACTGGATAATAGTGGTCAGATTAAGTAGAATTATCGTGGATTTATTACAGAGAAATCATGTTTGACAAACTTGTTTGAGTCCAAATTTTAGAATATTATTAACAGTATAGATAAGTTCCAGAACACGGTAGATATGTTGTGCTGTATTTAGATTTAGAGATCGTTTCCATACAGCCTTACACAAGAGGGTAATACTCAAAATTGAATCATATGAAATGGTTGTTATATATTTGCATTGCTATGGCATTGTTCATAACATATTATTATTATCAGTGGTATTGTGATTTGACAAATTAAATTTGGTGGTGGAAGGAATTTGAGTTTAGTTTATTTCTGGTCAAATATATGAGTTTTTTTTAAGTCAGCAAGTCATTTTTATCATTGATTTGCAAACAGTTCTTAGAATACGTGGTGCGATTCCAGCTCAATGGCCAACAGGCCACCTGGATAAAATATTGTTAACGTGTTTTCTGACTTGAATCTCCTGATGCAGTGGCATCATGCCTGTGGAGTATACCTCAGCTAATTACAACTCAGTGAGAAGATATCTAGAGGTGTAGAGCACTGTGTAGATGTCAGAGAGGAAGACATTCAACAACGGGCTGTTAAGTTCAAAGTCAGCTCAGTTAGCAGTTTGTTTTAAAAGTCTTAGGGAGGGGCATCAACTGAAGAAAATTGCATCGATCAAATGTGATGTAATTACCCAAAAGATAATCTATTAAATCTAGGCCAGTAAAGCAAGAAGATTTAGCAGCCAATAGGGTTCATATTTCGCTGAGATTTGAGTCCTCACAGAGTTCTTGTTGAGATACAACGTGTAATTCCTCGTATTTTTAAAATTTCTGATGAAATCTTGCCAATTGCTTTTGTCAATATATTGTACTTCATCATTTTTTTCGTGCTGTGGAATAAACTGTTGTGTTACTTTATTCAGAGTACTTTAATTGATTTTTGTTAATGTGCTCCCTGACTTTACTCCATATTAAGCAAAACTAAAAAAATACGAAGTATAGTTTTTCAGGCCAGGTGCCACTGCGGGGGCTGTCTTACCATATTATGATCCACTGGGATAATAGCCACATGGATTCAGCAGCTTTTCGCGTGATACTTCCGAAAGGACCTATTTCTGCCGTGTCTGTGAATTAAGCACCTTCCCTTCAAGTGGATAAATTTTCAAGGGACTTAGAGGAAATGGGAAAAATAACTAATAAGAGAGATAAATTATGGAGAAGCTGGCAAGTTATATGCAGGATTTCCATTGTGAAATATGTATACAACAAAACATAGTACGGTCAGCACATGACCAAACCCTCTGGTCCACCATATCAGTGCTAACTATAATGCCATTCTAAACTAATCCTATCTGCCTGTGCACAGCCCTTCTCCCTCTATTTCCTGCCTGTCTGTCTGAATGCCTCTTAAACATTGCTTGTGCATCTGCTTCTAATACTCTCCCAGGTAGGGCATGCATCGCACCAACCACTGTCTGCATAAAGAAAACCTGCCTCTAACATTTCCTTCAAACCTATCTCCTCTCACATTAAAATTATGTCCCCTAGTAATTGACGTTTCTACCCTGCAGAAAAGACCCTGACTATCCATTACATCTATGCCTCTCATAATTTTGTAAACTTCTATCAGGTCACCCCTCATCTTTCGACATTCAAGTGAAAACAAACCAAATCTGTCAAATGTCTCTGCATAATTAAAACCATTAACCCCAAGCAAAATAACCTAATAATCCGTTTCTTTACACTCTCCGACATATCCATACACTTCTAGTAGTGTGGTGACCAGAGACACGCACAAGTTTAAAGTTCTATATAGTTGCAACATGATTTATCAACTTTTATACTCTATGCCCCAATCGATGAAGGTAAACATGTGATCTGCCTTCTTGGCTGTCTTATCCACTTGTGTTGGCCTTTCAAGGAACTGTGGACCCGTTCATCTAGGCCGACTGCATGTTAATACTACTTAGGGTTCTACCATTTACTGTACATTTCTTTCCTGTATTAGTTCCCTCAAAATATATCACGTTACATTTGTCTGAATTAAACTCCATTTGCCATTTCTGTGCCCAAGTCTCCAGCGTATATTTATCCTACTGTACCCTTTAGCAATCAACCTCACTATCCACAGCTGCCCCAATTATTGTAGCATGCACAAGTGTACCAATCAGTCCACTTACATTTTTCTACACATAATTTATAGTTATAAAAAATGACAGGGATCGCTGACCCTTGCAGAATACTCACTGGTCATAGATCGACGGACTGAAAAACACTCTTCCTACACTAGACTTTGTCTTCTACGATTAAGCTAATTCTGTAGCTACCTTACCAGGTCACTAACCCTACATTCTACATTCTTTATCCTGTCTGTGTATGAATGGATCCAATACATGCTTGTCTGAGAGAGAGTCATAGAGATGTATAGCATGGAAACAGACCCTTCGGTCCAACTTGTCCATGCCGACAAGATATCCCAACCAAATCTAGTCCCACCTGCCAGCCCACTGCCCTTATCCCCCCAAACACTTCTTATTGATATACCTATCCAGATGCCTTTTAAATGTTTCAATTGTACTAGCCTCCACCACTTCATCTGACAGCTCATTCCATACACGTACCACCTTCTGTGTGAAAATGTTGCCCCTTAGGTCTCTTTTATATCTTTCCCCTCTCACCCTAAACCTATACCCTCAAGTTCTGGACTCCCCACCCCTGGGAAAATACTTTGTCCATTTATCCTAACCATGTGCCTCATGATTTTAATAAACCTCTATAAGGTCACCCCTCAGCGTCTGACGCTCCAGGAAAAACAACACTAGCCTATTCAACATCTCCCTATTGCTCAAATCCTCCAGACCTGGCAACATCATTGTAAATCTTTTCTGAACCCTTTCACGTTTCACAACATCTTTCTGATAGGAAGGAGACCAGAATTGCATGCAATCTTCCAACAGTGGCCTAACCAATGTCTTGTACACACGCATCATGACCTCCCAACTCCTGTACTCAATACTCTGACCAATAAAGGAAAGCATATCAAGTGCCTTCTTCACTATCCTATCTACCTACGACTCCACTTTCAACGAGTATAAACCCGCACTCCAAGGTCTCTTTGTTCAGCAACACTCCTGAGGACCTTACCATTAAGTGTATAAGTCCTGCTAAGATTTGCTTTCTCAAAATGCAGCACCTCACATTTATCTAAATTAAACTCCATCTGCCACTTCTCTGCCCATTTGATTAAGATCCCGTTGTAATCTGAGGTAACCTTCTTTGCTGTCCACTACACCTCCAATTTTGGTGTCATCTGCAAACTTACAAACTATACCTCTTATGCTCATATGCAAATCATTTATATAAATGATGAAAAGTAGTGGACACAGCACCGATCCTCGTGGCACTCCACTGGTCGTAGGCCTCCAGTCTGAAAAACAACCCTCCACCACCATCTTCTGTCTTCCACCTTTGAGCCAGTTTTGTATTCAAATGGTTAGTTCTCCCTGTGTTCCATGAGATCTAACCTTGCTAACCAGTCTCCCATGGGGAACTTTGTGAGTGCCTTACTGAAGTCCACATAAATCACGTCTACCACTCTGCCTCATCAATGCTTTTTGTTATTTCTTCAAAAAACGCAATCAAGTTTGTGAGACATGATTTCCCACGCACAAAGCCATGTTGACGATCCCTAATCGGTCCTTGCCTTTCCGAAAAATGTACATCCTGTCCCTGAGGATTCCCTCCAACAACTTGCCCACCACCGACGTCAGGCTCACTGGTCTATAGTTCCTTGCCTTGTCCTTACCACTGTTCTTAAACAGTGGCACCACGTTAGCCAACCTCCAGTCTTCCGGCACCTCACCTGTGCCTATCAATGATACAAATACCTCAGTAAGGTACAACGTTGTTAAAGAAACATACATGAATGATTCATATCTTATATCAGTAACTGGTCAATACCTCGAAAGAAAAAAAAACACTTTCATGAGAATTCAAGGTATATGAATAGTTGTCAGTAATGCGGCCCATTCGAAAGCATTATCCCCTTGAGACTGATTACTAAACATGGTGGTCTTGGACTAAGCCACTCTCTGCAACTGGATCCTCAATATCCTGACGCAAAGGTCACAATCAGTGAAGACTGGGGACAATATTTTATCCTCACTAACACTCAATACTTGAGCCCCGCCAGGGGTACATACTCAGCCCCTTACTGTACTCGCTGTATACCGATGACTGCATCATCAAAAAACAGACTAATTCCATTTACAACTTCACTGATGACACCACCATAGCCAGTCGAATCTCAGATGGTGATGAAATAGACGAGAGGTTGAAGATCTGGAAAATTGGTGCACTGAGTACAACCTAGCTCTCAATGCTGGCAAAACCAAGGAACTCATTATTGACTTTCCATGGGATATTACCCATGCCCCCCTACACACTAACAGCACAGAGGTGGAACGATGGAGACTGTCAAACTCCTTGGAGCAGTCATTAACAAAAAGCTTTCTTGCACTCTTGATGTGGATACACTGCTTACAAAGGCCCAACAACGTCTCTTTTTCCTCATGCAGCTGAGACAATTTGGCATGACGGTGAATACTCTTGCCAATTTTTATAGGTGCGCCATCAAGAGCATTCTGTGTGGATGTATCACTACCTCGTATGGCAACTGTACTATTCAAGACCTGAGATGGTTCCAGAGAGTAGTGAACTCGGTCCAGACGATTACAAATGCCAGCCTCCCATCTATAGAATCTATCTAGCAGGCCCGCTGTCAAGGAAAGGCCGCCAGTATGTTCAAAGATCCATCTCACTCTGGCAATGCTTTTCTACAGCCTCTACCAATAGGGGAAGGTACAGAATGGGGACCCAATGAACACAATCCGCCGATTTCTTAGCAGCAAACCCAAACAAGCAGACAAAACACATCTAGAAACCCTAGCCACTCTCTCCTACATCAAAGACATCTCGGAAATGACTGCCAGACTACTCAGACACCTTGGCATCATGGTAGCCCACAAACCCACCAACACACTAAAACAGCAGCTAATGAACTTGAAAGACTCCATACAGACAACAATTAAAACTAATGTCATTTACAAAATACCATGCAAGAACTGTAACAAACACTACATTGGACAAACAGGCAGAAAACTAGCCACCAGGATACATGAACATCAACTAGACACAAAACAATATGACCCTCTCTTACTAGTACTCTTACACACAGGTAAGGAAGGACACCACTTCAACTGAGCACAGCAATTCAGGCAGCATCCGAGGACAGGCACCTGAATTGCTGTGCTCTTCCAGCACCACTGATCCAGAATCTGGTTTCCAGCATCTGCAGTCATTGTTTTTACCACTTCAACTGAGACAACACATCCATCCAAGGACAAGCCAGATCGAGATACTCATGAGAATTCCTAGAAGTATGGCATTCCAAACAAAACTCTACCAACAAACACTTGGCTTGGACCCCATTTACCACAACCCTGAGAAAAAGAATAGGAAATGTCATTTCCATAGGAAATGACATCACAACAGGAAATTACATCACCAACCCAAAGAAACCCAAACATATAAATAGAAAGCATGAATAATAAGCAGTGCTTTGTCCGAAGGTTCACTGAATATGTTACCTAGTATAGTGATGAAACGTCTGAAAATGAAACGTCCAGCTCAGTGAGTAACCCTACCTCCTGAACCTCAACCTGAGCTACAAATCTTCTCAAAACTCACAGGTAACTATATGCAATCCACTCAAGTATCCATTTCCTGATTTAAAGATTCCTCTGAAACTGTGTTCAGAATCCAGCTGTTCCGCTTTCTGAATTATTTTATTGTGAATTAAGTGATTCTGCAATATGTTAATGCACAGAATTATTTTTATTTATTTTATCACAGAATGTCAGCGATGGTATTAAGACAATAACTTAATGCAGTTCAATAATTTCACTTGAATTTAATGGAATCCACATTGCTGTGGACCAAATGACAGGTCAGGAAGGAATGATAGATATCATGCCCTAAGACATCCTTAACTCAGATTTCTTTTTAGGTAAGTGACAATCGTTACGTTGGTCACAATTATCAAAGATAGCTTAATTATCCAGATGAATTAATTGAACTTAAATTTCTCCAGTGTTTCTGGAGACAATTGAAACTGCGTGCAAACAGCAACAATCTAGGCTTCTGGATTACAGGTTTTGTGTCATTGCGATTATACTGTAACTTCGTATATGTAAATTACGTATGTCGAATATTCAGTTTGAATGAAATTATTTCACAATGTGTCACAATTCAGATACCAATAATCATGCACCTAAAGACTATGCAACCTTGCTGCAAATACTTGGTGCATCTTTTTTTCCTCCTCAAGTCTGAAAGGGCAGGCACTGCAAGTGTGTACATATTCTTTTTCACAGGTTGCATTCTTTTAGAGACTGATGACTTCATTTAAATTTAACAAAGCAACAGGATTCCAAGGCTGAGGCACATATTACATTAACAATAATACAAATATAGACAGACATATAGTAGAGAATAGTTAGATTGTTTCAAAAAGTCAGGCGTGCAATCTGACAGAGCAATGTGAGATTATATTTTTGTTGACAAACCCAACTAATTATAAACTGTCTTAACCAATTCAATGAGGTTCAGATATGGAAGGAATTGGGCCAATTAGAGTAAAGGTCAATGCGATCGCAATTTGAAGAAAAAAAAGTATTGCCAGTGATGCCAATTAAAGTTGCACAACAATAAATGCACCAAACAGTTCTTCTTTTCACTGCAGAGGCACTCTTGCTTTAAGAGTACGAGCTGTTATTATTGACGGAGTCTCTTTGTGTCGCTGTCAACCAATGAGGTGAGTAAATCTGGCTGAGGATCCAGCAGCACTCCCCCAACACCAAACACTGTGCAGTATCGAAGAAACGAAGAACATCCATTACTCCACGCGCTCGATTCATATCTGACTATACATGGGAGGCAATCTGCGGGATTTGTACAAAAAAGGCCTAGCTACTTTGAAAAGGTACTGCCGGCGCTTGAAGAAAAACGCAGCTTTTTCTGAAATTTGCAAATCCAAGGTAATAAGCAAGTATTTTCTCCTGCTTTAAATAAGGAGCGTGGAATTAATCTGAGAACCAGTTACCTACAATTCTTTGAACGAGAATGGTATTTTTGCTAAATTACCGAGAATCGCAATGGCTCGTTCATTACTTCATTCTTATGTATCTCTCCGAGTCTGTACATGGAAACATTCGCTACTCAATTCCCGAAGAGTTAGAGGTTGGTGCCTTTGTTGGGAATATTGCTGAAGACCTCGGCTTAGATATTAACAAACTGTCAGAGCGCATGTTTCGGGTTGCATCTGAAAATGAAAGACAATACTTAACCGTAAATTTAAAAACTGGAGCTTTGCTTATAAAGGAAAAAATAGACAGAGAGCAGCTTTGTGAACAAGGCCTCAGTTGCGTTTTAATGTTAGAGGCGGCGATCGAGAATCCGCTTAAAATTTATCGTATTGAAGTGGACGTTCTCGACATAAACGATAACGCGCCAGTTTTCCAGAGAAAGGAAGTTAGCCTGGAAATGTCTGAATTGACGCCGCTTGGAACGGTCTTTCCACTTCAGGGTGCGATTGATCCCGACACTGGAGCCAACAGTGTTCGCTCCTATCACCTGAGCCCTAACCAGCATTTCACATTGAAATCACAACCAGACGGTGGGCAACCTGGCATTCCAGAACTGGAGCTGCAGAGAAATTTAGACCGAGAACAGGAACCGAATCTTGAACTAACGCTAACGGCGTCTGATGGAGGGAATCCGAAGAAATTCGGAACCACGCAAATTAAAATTAATGTAGTTGATGCGAATGACAACGCTCCCGTTTGCGAACAAAGTATCTATCACGTTACAATTGCAGAAAATACACCTAAAAATACTTTGATTGTGAAAGTAACTGCCGTTGATGCAGACGAAGGCCTGAACGGCGATGTAATGTACTCTTTCAGTGATCACACTCCTGATAAAGTACGCGAGGCCTTTAGCTTAGATGCGACTACCGGTGAAATTAGGCTGACTGGAATCCTGGACTTTGAAGAATCAGATCGTTACCATATTTCAGTACAAGCTAAAGACAGGGGGCCATATTCACTCGCAGTATATTGCAACGTTTTGGTAATGGTTACTGATGTCAACGATAATTCCCCTGAGATAATAATGAGAACCACGTTGAGCACGATTCCAGAAAATGTTTCACCGGACACTGCCGTGTCTGTTTTTAGAATTACCGATAGAGACTCTCAAAATACAGCAGAGGTTTCCTGCAGAATTGCTGGAGGTATCCCGTTTAGGCTCATAAACTCTTCAAAAAATTACTATACATTAGTCACGCACGGAGTTATAGATCGCGAAAAGGTATCAAAATACAACATTACAATTATGTGTAAGGATGCTGGATCCCCTCCACTTTCGACGAGTAAAAGAATACAAGTTCAAGTTTCAGATATAAATGACAATGCACCACGTTTTACGCAGCCTTCCTTCGCCATGCATATAATAGAAAACAATGTAATTGGAGCTTCAATTGGTTCTGTATCAGCCATTGATCCAGATTCCAATCAAAATGCAAAACTTTCATTTTCGATTTTGAATAGCCTAATAGACAATTTGCCTGTATCTACGTACATTTCGATAAACTCTGTCAACGGCGTAATCTTCGCTCAACAATCATTTGATTTTGAACAAATAACAGGTTTTGAAGTCCACGTGAAAGTGACGGATGCTGGGTCTCCTCCATTCAGCAGTAACGTAACTGTCAATGTGATCGTCGTGGATCAGAATGACAATGCCCCTGTGATTGTGTCGCCTTTGCCGGCGAAAGGATCTGAAATCGAGGAAACAATACCGAGAACCGCTGAACCCGGTTACTTAGTCACAAAAATTACAGCTACGGACGCCGATTCTGGTATGAATGCCAAACTTTCTTACCAACTTCATCTGTCCAATGACGAAACCCTCTTCACAGTGGCTCAGGAAACAGGAGAAATATGGACCATTCGCCAATTTACAAGCAAAGATTCACTCCGCCCAAAAGTTATAATTCTGGTGAGGGACAATGGAACGCCATCCCTTTCATCGACACTTACTATCAATCTATATGTACAGGACGATAAAACAGCAACTATACCAACCACGGGAATGTTGGGGATCACTGGACCATGGAAATCCGATTTGAAATTTTACCTGATGATTTTATTTGGCACAACCTCATTTATTTTACTCTTGGCTATTATTTTTCTGGGTATTAAGGTATGCAGTGGTAGAAATGAAGTCACCAATGATTTTTGCTGCTTCTCCCGGGGAAATTCGCTCCCCGGAATTCAAAAGGCAAGTGTAAATCTGCAGATACCACCCAAGTATACGCAGGCTTATGAAAACGAGAGTCTTCCACAACAATTTCGCTATGATCCCGTTATGAATGATTTGCTATTTCTAAAGTTACACGATTCGGCTCCATCAATGTTTGATGTGAAGACTGGGACATGTGTCGCCACAAAACATGAAAATGCATTAATCTCAATAAACAAAGACATGGATTGCGAGGTAAGAGATGCTTTCTTTAATACATCTTGGGCATTTTAGGGGGGAAAAAGCAAACGAACAGAAGTTAGAACATAAACGTGGCAAAACTTCTAACTACTTAAACTATAATTTCTTGAAAAATGTGATGGCAAGCCTTGAAGTGATCTCTGTTACACTTAGAAATTGTTACTAAATGGAATTGTTTTAACACGTATGTAGTAGCTAGCAACACCAAGAAGTACAATTATTGAAATGGGAGTCATTGCAAAGAATTGAAGGTTTTGAATTATTAGCGACAGCAGGTATAATTCCCTTACTGGTCAGTTTCATTAGGCATATAGCCTTTCCTGACATTAAGCTGTTAGTGATTACTTAGCAACTTTATCAATCAGGAATGGGTTAATGACCCGGGGAAGGAAAAACAAGACCAATCATGTTGATTAATTATTTGAAATTCCAACAAATCCATTTTCAACATGTTATGATGACATTCCTGTTTATAGGACAAGCGGTCGTATTAACATTACATTAAAAGCACAAAAAGGAATCAATAATCATACAAGATAAGGAACAATGGTGTGTAAAACAAGAACTATGGCTTCAAAAATAGAATTGTGAAAGGGGAATTTATAAGTTCAAAGAGATGGTGGCAGAGAAAAACTCTTTCTGTCAGATGGTGGAATGCTTAATCACAAGATCAAATTAGCAGGAGTAGGCTATCCTGGGCCTCGTGACTGTTCCAGAATTTTACGCCATCATCATTGACGACAATGTCAAATTAATAAACTATACCTTGCTTCCTTGATGTCGTAACTCGAACTCAATCAATCTCTGTCTTCAACTTACTCATTGACTAAACATCTTCAACATTTTAGTGCAAGCAACCACTGACAGAGTTATGCAAGTCCTGTCCATCCAAACCTAATAACTCAACTTTAATTCTGAAATTAGGTTTCTTGTACAAGATTCCACTGCCTGTGGGAGCAAACTTTCTGTACTTACTCTGTATACCACTTTAAGAATTTAATATGTTTGTTTGAAATCGTCTGCCATTCTTCTAAACTCCAGAATATTCACGCCCCATTTCCTCAACCTCTACTTTAAGGTTGTTTTTCAATTCCTCTGCTGCACTGGAGTAATGGTCAGTCTGTTATTCCTTTGGCAAAGCAGCAAAAACAAAACACAGTACTCCAAATACAGTTACACTAACGTCCCGAACAATCAAAGGAAGTCTTTGCATCTCTACTGAAGTCATCTTGCAATCAAATCAAAAATATTGAAATTCCGATTTTGTTGCTGCACCTACATGCCAGTTTCCAGTTATTCATACTTCCTAATATTACAGAGTTAAGAAATGCACTACACGTTCATTGCTCCTTCAAAGATGATAGGCTTGTGCTTATCGTTTTGATATTTAATTTGCAGTGATTTTTGCTGTCATTCAGTGAATCTACATCCAAGTTTAGCCTCTTTTTTAATCATTCCCTACATTTGACTGCGCACTTCATGTCATATTTTCAACATTTTTGCAATATTTGCTGATCTAGAAATGTTTGCCATATTTTCATCATTTATATGGATTTTGAACACTGGGGCCCTGGATCGATCTCACTTGGAATATTGTATTCAGTCCTGATTGGCTCATTCTAAGAAAGATGTGGAAGATTTAGAGAGGATGCAGAGGAGATTTATTGGAATGTTGCCTGCACTCGAGGCCATGTCTTATAAAGAAAGGTTGAGGGAGTTAGGGCTTTTCTCATTGGACCAATGAAGGATGAGAGGTGACTTGACAGAGGTGTACAAGATGAGGAGAGGGATAGAGAGAGTGGATACGAGAGACGTTTTCCCAAGGCAGAAATGGCTATCATGGGCATAATTTTAAGGAGATTGAAGGAAGCTTTAGGTGAGATGTCAAAAGTAGGTTCTTTACACTGTGCCGGTGAATGCTGGGTGCGTGGAATTCCCACTGCCAGCAGTGGTAGTAGAGTCAGATACATTTGGGACATTTCAGCGACTTTTGGATAGCCACATGGATGAATGTAAAATGAAGGATATGCAGGTTAGTTTGATCTTAGAGTAGGATGAAAGTTTGGCACAGCATTGAGGGCCAAATGTACCGTGCTGTACTGTTCTACCTTCTAATACTTCAAGGTACCAAGGCTAAGGCAGTTCGGCTAAGAAAGAGAATTGAGATATATCTATGTTTAAAATAAAAGGCATATGAAGTGGAAATAAATTGGAAAAGTTTGAAGATCGAGAATGTTTTAGAATAGAACCAAGGAGCAACACGAGTTTTTTTAAAAAGAGAGAGAATAGAAAACATATTCAATGGTGATACGTATGAAACAGATTACAGAAATTTGTAGAGGTAAGTGACAAAATGCGTAAGTTAACTCTAAATTGATTAAAACATAATCAAGAAAGTTTGCAATGGGGAAGTAGAGAAATTGCTACTTAGAAACGTTGAAGATAGGAGAAGGAGGAGGCTAATCGGCCTTTCAAGCCAGCTCGACCATTCATCGTGATCATGCTTTCTCCCCATAGCCTTTGATCCCAGTCACTCCAAGTGCTATATCGAGCCATCTCTTGAATACATTCAATGTTATGGCATCAATTACTTCCTGTGGTAATTAATTCCACATTCTTTCCACTCTTTGGGTGAAGAAATGTCTCCGCATCTCTGTCATTAATGGTCCATTCCGAATTCTTAGACTATGACCCATGGTTCTGGACACCCCCACCATTGCGAACATCCTCCCTGCATCTATGCTGTCTAATCTTGTTGAAAATTTATAAGTCTCTATGCGATACCCCACATTCACCTGAACTCCAGCGAAAGCAATTCAACCTCTCCTCATACATCAGTCCCACCGTCCCTGGAATCAGCCTGGTAAAACTTGACTGCACACTCTAGAAAGCAAGAATATTCTTCCTCAGAAAACGAGACCAAAACTGCACACACTATTCTAGGGATGGCCTCACCATGGTCCTGTAGAACAGTAACAACATATTCCTACTCCTGTGCTCGAAACCTCTCGCAATGAGGGCAACATGCCATTTGCCTATTTACCACCTGCTGCGCCTGCATGCCTACCTTCAGTGACTGGTGCAGAAGGACACCCAGATCCCGCTGCACACTCAACTTTGCCAATTTGCAGCCATTCATTAAGTAATTTGCCTTCTTGTTTTTGCTTCCAAAATGAATTATATTATATCTGCCATTGATTTACCCACTCACCTCGATGTCCAGATCATGCCGAAGAATCTCTGCATCCTCGTCACAATTCACCCTCTCACGGTATCATCTGCAAACGTTGAGATATTACATTTTGTTGCGCTCATGCAAATGATTAATATATGTTGTGAATAGTTGGTGTCCCAGGACCGATCCCTGTGGCACCCCATGATTTATTGCTGCCAATTTGAAAAATACTCATTAATTCCAAATCGTTGTTTCCTCTCTGCCAACCAGTTTCCTCTTCATCTCAATGCACTTTCCCAATCCCATGTGCTTTAATCTTACACAAAAATTTCTTATGCGGGGCATTTTTAACACTTTCTCAAAGTCCAAATATACTACATCAACTAACTCCCCCCTTGTCAACTCTACTAATAACATCAGCATGATTTCGCCTTCATAAATCCATGCTGAAACGGGCTGGTTCTGCCACTGCTTTCTAAGTGCTCCATTATAAAGTTCTTGATAATGGATTCAAAAATTTTCCCCATTACCTTTGTTGTGCTTACTGGTCTATAATTACCTGGTTTCTCTCAACTTCCCTTAGGCTATAAGCTACCCTCCAATCTGTTCCAGAGTTTATAGAATCCCGGGAGATGACCAAAAATGCATCCACTATTTCTGGATCCACTTCCTTAAATACTCTGTGGTGTCGATTATCAAGCCCTGGGGATTATCTGCCTTCAGTCCTCTCAAGCTTCCCAGCACCATTTCTCTACGAATATTGACCGCCCTCGGTTCACTCCCTCACTAAATCTTGCATTCTCCAAGAATTCTAGTATCTAATTTTGTCCTATTTTGTGAAAACAGAACTCAAAGTATGTACTCAGTTGTCAGACATTTCTTTGTCCCCTATTATGCATTCCTTCGTTTCTGTCTGTCGAGCACCTACATTTGTCTTCACCTTTCTGACACTTAGTGTCGTTCATTCTGTTCCCTGCAAGCTTACTTTTGTATAATATTTCCCTCTTCTCAATCAATCCCTTGGTCATTATTTTTGCTGAATTCTAAACTGCGCCTATTATGAATTCTCAGACCTATTAATTTCCTTGGCCATTCTGTATGTTTCTTCCTTAGATCAGATACTATCCCTAAATGCCTTTTCAAGCCATGGATTGATAAAAGGTTCTATCAATTATGGTCACTCATCGTCAAGGTATCTGGCACTGCCAGATTTGCGATGGTTCCATTCTCATCACACAGTGCCCAGTCTAAGTTGGCCTGGTTTGTAGTTGGTTCCTTCACATATTGTTCAAGAAAACCATTCCATATACACTCCAGAAATTCCATATCTACGATATTGTAGCTAAATTGAATTGTCCAATGTGTGTGCAATTAAAATCACCCATGATCACCGATATTCCTCTTATCAAAACATCTCTGACTTCCCGTTTAATGCCAATCCCAACATCACCACTGCAGTTCGGAGTATATATATGAGACCAACTAATATTTTTTGCACCTTGGTATTTCTTAACTCTATTCTTACAGCTGACACATTGTCAGACCTAATATCCTTTCTCACTATTGTATTAATTTCCTTCCCACCACCTTTTCCTTTTTGTCTGTCCTTCCTAAATACTGAATACGCTGCGACATTCAGTTCCCATCCTTGGTCACCCTTCAGCCATGTCACAAAGCTCATATTTTGTTTCTAAAAGCTGTTCCTTGGCACGAGGAGATTCTGTCCTTGTTTTTTTTTTCAGAGGGACAATAAACTGGTCCAGACTCCGATCAGTCTGGTTTGCTTCATAGCTTGAAAAGATTTTGAGAGACCTTTTGTTTATATGTAAACAGATGAGACTTCAGGCTAAAGTGATCATGCTTTAGAAGTGACCTGTATAATGAAAGGGGAAAGGTCAACTCTTTAGCTGAGCTGAGCTGAGCAGGTTTTAGTTCAGTCTTGAATTGGGAAGTTCAACAGGGAGCTTTCTCTCTCGTTACCGCCGTTCAACTTCAACCTGTAAGCATTTGTTCCATTTATACTGTTTTTTTTTACAAAGGAGGTTGTTTGTTGGGACTGTTGTGTGAATTTAGAGCATACTTAAGTCTAGCTGGATAGGTTGAGTTCTGTAGGGGTTCTTTATTCTGTTCTTTGCGTTTTATTATGTAATTTTGTGAATAGATTTTTGTCTGTTTTAAAATCAAGTAGTCAACCTAGCTATCTTATTCCAGATAATGTTCACTGTACACTTACTGAAGCAAATTGCAAAATTAGGTCTAGAGCTGTTGCTTAAGAATGCATTGAGTGGTCTGGCCCAATCCATAACAATGTGTTTTGCAGGGGAATGGCCACAGGAGATTCCTGCACTGTCTGTCTATCTCTCTTGTCTGGTAGTTACCAATTCCCTTCCTGCCTGCATCGTCTGAGCCTGCTGTGTGACCGCCTTTCTATACGCTATCCATGATTCCCTCTACTACGCAGATGTTCCAGTGTTCGCAGCCACCGTTCTAGCTCTGAAACGCAAGCTTGCAGAAGCTGTAGCTGCAAACACTTCTTGCGCACATGCTGACCGAGGGGACTGGCACTGTTCCTGGCCTGCTGTACGGAGCAAGCGAGCAAATCAAGACTTTGAGCTGTGAACGTAATAGATCCATTCTGTATGCATTTATTAAGGAAGATACAAGTAACCTCCCAGATCTAGGAAGAATATAGAGTTGAAAGAATTCGTAAGGACGCTGAAGTGGAGAAATTAATAGGGTTAAAAGTTGAAAAGTTCTGATGATTTCATAGTCTGCATCACAGATTGGCTACAGGATTCGTCATGCATTGGTAATTCTTCACGTGCTGAAATGATTGCTGCAGATTGGAAGTTTGAAAATCTCACGATGCTATTTAAAAGAGGAGCAAACGGAGAAGCAGGGAACGAAAGGCCCTTCAGCGTTGCATCATAAGTAGGTAAAATGCTAAGAATATATCATAAAGGACGTCAGGAACCAACAGCAGAACACAAAAATAAAACGTATCTAATCGGGCAGGGTCAGCATGGATTTGCAAGTGGAAATTCGTGTATGACAAGCTTCATACACGAGGATTCGATGGATGTGGAATATTTATACTTTCACAGGCTTTTTGGAAGGGTGACGCATTGCACGTTGGTGTGCTAAATTAGAACAAAGAGTATAGGAAGTAACATGGATTAAGGAGTATCCAGAAAAATTAAAGATAAGCAAGATGCAATACACGGTTCATTCTTGTGTTAGCTGACTGACAACTGACAAGGAACATCATTTTGATTGCAGATATTCACAATATAACTTAGCAGTTTGGTGATAGTCACCGATTATAATCTTTCCAAATTTGAAGATGATGCAAGATGAGCAGAAATAAGTGTTTTGAGGAAAAGAACATAGAACATAGAACATAGAAGAATACAGCGCAGTACAGGCCCTTCGGCCCTCGATGTTGCGCCGATCCAAGCCCACCTAACCTACACTAGCCCACTATCCTCCATATGCCTATCCAATGCCCGCTTAAATGCCCATAATGAGGGAGAGTCCACCACTGCTACTGGCAGGACATTCCATGAACTCACGACTCGCTGAGTAAAGAACCTACCCCTAACCTCTGTCCTGTACCTACCCCCCTCCCCCCCCCCCCCCCCCCCACCTAAAGGTAGAACTATTCAGGAGGATTTGGTCAGGCCTAATGACTAGATACCAACATGGCAAATGGGACAATGGGACATAACGTGGAGAAATCTTCAGTCATTCACTTTGGGAGGAAGACCTGATGTGGAGCGTATTTCTGAAATGGTGACTGAATGGAAATGTGTAAAGGAAATTGAGTGTCCTTGTAAATCAGCCACTGAAAGGTAACACGCATTTGTAATTATCATTTAGGAAGCTAATACAGTTGTAGCCCTTATTGGGAAAATAAAAACAAGATTTGAGAGCAGAAGTAGTAACATCTATTTTCAATTGTGCGAGTTTGGTTAAACTGCGCTAGAAACAATGTTTCTAATTTGGGTTTCCTTAACTGACGTGGAAGCAGAGTACACAATCCATTGGTTATAACATTCCGAACTATTCTGGGCGTCGAAAAGATTACAGTAGACTGGAATAAAGTTAATCGAGCACCACTGTTCAAAAAAAGGACGGAGTTAAACAGTGGGTAAGTAGTAGACAGTAGACCAGTCTGTTTAATATTGGTCACCTGGTAATAGTCAGAATACGTTATTAGGACGTAACAACGGGACATTTGGAAATTCAAAACACAATTCATCATAGTCGGCATAGTTTATGAAGGGTGACTCGTGTTTGACTAATTTATGAGGGTTCTTTGAAGTTGTAACAAGCAAACTGAATAATCAGGACCGTGTGGATGCAGTATGCCTGGACAACCAGAAACAAAGTAAGATCATATCAGGTTAGAGGTAATGTATTAACTTAAACAGAGGATTGGCTAATGAACAAAAGGCAGAGAGTCAGGGAAAAAAATATTCGTTTTATCTTTCTGGCAAAAGTTAGCCTGTGGAGTACCACAATGTTCAGTCTTCCGACCCTATTTAATAATCTATATTAATAACTTGGATGCATAGATCGAATATGGAAATGTGTTGCTGGAAAAGCGCAGCAGGTCAGGCAGCATCTAGGGAACAGGAGAATCGACGTTTCGGGCATTAGCACTTCTTCCTCTCTGATCCATCTCTGATCTCCAGCATCTGCAGACCTCACTTTCTCTGCATAGATCGAATCTGCATCAGCCAAATTTGCAGCTGACACAAGTTTTGTGTGAAAGTCAGTTTCAATACAAAATGAGCGGTTTGCAAATGGATATGGATAGTTTAGGTAAATGAACCAAAAGTTTGCAAATAGTGTTTTATAGGGATACGTGTGTGATTACTATATTTAATGGGTAGAACAGAAAGGCAATTTATTATGTAAGTGGAGAGAAAATTCAGAACACTTCAGTGAGAAAGAATCAGACCTCCTGTATGAATTGAAGAAAGCTAATCTACAAGTGCTGCAGGTAGTATAAAAGGACGTTATTTTTGTGAAAACATGTAAGTATAAATATAGGAAAATGTTGCTACAACTCTACAAGACATTAGTGAAACGGCACGTGGAGTATTGTTCACAGTTTTAGCGCCTTAATGAAGGAGAGATGTTGTTTTATTTGAGGCAGATTGGAGGGGATTCTCGAGATTGAATTCCAAGGTGAGGCGCCTGTCTTATGAAGTGAAATTGAGCAGTTTAGGCCAATACATGTTTGTGTTTAAATGAATGAGGCAACCTAAAATAAGAGGTGATTGCTTTAAGATAAGGGATAGCAGGTATAAAATAGAGATGAGGAGAAATCACACAAATGGTCTTGAATCTATGGAATTCAGTACTCCAGAGAATGATAGATGCCAGGACAGGAAATTTAAGTAGGAGATAGACATATTTGCAATTCGTAATATTTTGAAGGGTTAAGGAGAGTGGGTAGGAAATTGGAATTGAGGCCAATATGAGATCAGTCACGATCATATTGAATGGCAGATCAAGCTTGAGAGATTGATTTGCTGACTCTTGATATTAGTTGTTATTTTCCTATTTTAGGAAATGTATTGTTTGCATCAAGGAAATACAATTAGAATTCATCAGATTTGTTTAACTAATGGCAGGACAGCACTTTGAAGAGTCTAGGGAACCAAGTCTGTATTTTCACGAAGAACAGGTGAATTTATTGAAACCAGAAAAAAAAATGAAAACGGTAGACAGGGTAGATAACGATAAGACAACCAATGAGAAGTCTGGAAACAGACAGCACAACTTAAAATTATGGTGTGGCATTTAGGATTGAGATGATTAGAAAATCTTTCCTCAGAAGTGGTGAATCTTTTGAACACGCTCCCTCAAATTGTTCTGAATATCATTCTGTAGATATATTTAAAGTAAAAGTTGATAAGTCTTTGAATACGCACAGAATATAGGTTATGAGGTTAATGAGGATAAACAGTATTAAAACGTTCGATAAACCATTGTTTTATTAAATGGCAATGCAGGCTCAAAGGGCTGAATGTCCGGCTCTTGTTTCTGTATTTGCATGCTGATATTGCTTGACACTAATGTGGCATGGAAATTGTAACTTATTTGCCAGCCGAAGCTTGATTTTCATCTAGCTCGTGTACATAACAAATGAGCTCTTTGTTGTTTATGTATTTATGGTATATGATTTACTGACATCTGTGCAAATTCAGTAAAAGGAGGAAGAGAGGACTGCAGATACTAGAGATCAGAGTCAAAAAGTATAGTGCTGGAAAAACACAGCCAGTCAGGCAGCATCTGAGAAGCAAGAGAGTCGATGTTTCGAGCATGAGCTCTTCATCAGGTTCTGATGAAGAGCTCATGCTAGAAACATCAACTTTTCTACTCCTTAAATGTTGCCTGACCGGCTGTGCTTTTCCAGGACCATAATTTTCGACCAATGTTCAGTAAATGTCCATACTGCTGACCTGATAAAGCTGGTGCAATGTGATTATAAGAAGATCATTAAGCAAGAAAGCGTAAATTTGTCAGCATATAACCCGTCCACAAAAAAACAGATTAAATGCAATCCAAACATTAAGTGCCCTCATGCCCATCTGTCCACATTAGAGCAACACAATGATGATTTTGCTACCAAAAGTGAATTAGTCAGCCATGATTTGCTCACTGTTTTTTTTGTTTGCTTCATTTTGAATTAGCTAAAGTTCACGATATAGCCATTCCAAACATGTGTCAACGAACTTGATTCCAGTGCTGAGTTGACAGTGTCTTCCATCGACTCTGAAACAACATTGGTCGGAATATAGAAGCAAATAATTTCAGATTTTGCAGTCAGTAGAAGTGAGGGGCGATGTCCTACATTGGCTGAAATCATTGTAGTACTTAGTTTATTAATTGTAGTTTTGGAAACCAATCCCTCTACTACCACATGTTTTTGCATTTTGCTCAGAACATTATTCTGGGACTAACAATGTTCAGTTCCTTTACTGACAGATTTCACACATCAGCACATTGCCTATGTTTCCAAAGGTTTTGCTTTGTCAATGTCAACCATAATAACTGTGTCAACTTGGTTTTTCTATGCTCTACAAATCTCAATTTATTCCTACACAAAGCATTTGCACTACCTCGAGGCTGTAAGTCAGCTGTGCACAATGTGCACTTGCTTTTTTGTGCACAATAGCACTCAAGACGCACGACACAATTGAAGGCCAATTAGCCCAGGAGAATGAAGCTGAAACCATTACTTTATGGTTATATTTCTTTTTTCACCATCATGGTTGCAATATGGGCCATCTTCAAGAAGCACTGCAGCAATTCGCCAAGACTTCATTTTCAGTAACTTCTAAACGTGTAAACACAATGTCAGAGTTGACCAAGAGCAGTGGGTGCGTGAGAGTATAGCCATCAAGAAGTTGCATTTCACAAGACGCAGCATGGTAAGTTGGAAAAAAAGTAAATTGGTTTCTTTTTCACCAAAGGGTCAAAATACTTGAATTTCCAATGAAAATTGCGACTATAGTGACAATGCAGAGATCGTTTCCTGTCAGTAAACCTCCTACAGAATCATATTTTCATGGGTAATTAAAATCAGACAGGAAGTATTGGCGTTGACAGTGACACCACCCGACTCAACTAATTAATCAAAAGGCTGCTTTTTTATAAGGGAATAAAAATTAAATTCGCAATTAGCTGTCTATTGGAGCATTGGTCTTTAGTTATTAGCTAAAGTATATGTAGGGCAAAGTCAAGCTCAGCTTTAACTTCAGATAATCGTTCCAAAACGATGGCAGAGTTGAAAAACAAGTTACCACCGAATACCACCTGTCTTGTAAATCATATCTCCATATCAAATTGTCCCCAGTACAAGTATGAGGCCGGAACCTGAGCAGAAAAGTTTACAGTGACAGCCCAGTGAAATCCTGAAGGAATGATGCACAATTGGAGACGCGTTTTCTTTTCATGGAATGTGTCATCTTTCTGCTTACTTGACTTGAAAAGATCCATGGCACTATTTAGAAGAATGGGCAGGCAATTTTCGTGGTATCCCGACCATACTTATCCCTCAATCAGCACCAGGGAACAAAGTATCTCGGCTTTGCTACATTTATAGTCATGTACAACTGTGACACGAAACCATCGTTTTAAATTACGATTACATAGATAAACACCTCACAGTGGCATGATTGACAAGATATCCTCTTCAATGTAGCAGATGCCTAAAACGCAATGGTATTGAGCATACATGAAGTGCACTATGCAAAAGAGGTTATTGTTAGTTATAACTAGCAAAACTAACATTTGTTTTTAAATACGTCTACGAAAATTTATGCTGCTCCTGCTCCTTGGATGCTGCCTGACATGCTGTGCCTTTCCAGCACCACACTCTCGACTACGAAAATTCATGTGAATATGTCAAACGACATAATTAGAACTGAGAGTATAATTATTTGAATCACTTTTCAAACATACCTGACGGCAAAATATCAACGTTTGTACCTCGTGAATAGTTTATTCGAGTAATCATGTGAATAGCAAAGTGAATAGGAAGTCTTATTAATTAGATCACGTACCGAAGCTGCAAAGAACAATGTTACTCAAATGGATGGTGTTGCGACCTATAAAGCATCCTACTTATCAGATTGCACGGCAGTGGCACCATGTGGTACCATGTGGTATCATGTGACTACTGTAATAAGATTAGCCAGAAATGTCAATTGAAGTTGCACAACATTAAATACACAAAGCAGTTCTTACCGGTTTCTGTAGAGGCACTATTGCTTTAAGAGTACTAGCTGTTATTATTGGCCGAGTCTGCTTGTGTCGCTGTCTACCAATGAGGTGACGAAATGTAGCTGAGGATCCATCTCCACGACCGCCCCCCTCTCACCCTGCAACATATACTGATCAGTGTCGATGAAACAGGGAAGATTCCTCTCCCCACTCGCCCGATTCACATCTGAGAATTAGTCGCAGAAAATCTGTGGAGATTTGCACAATCATCGCGAATGTGATTAACAAAATATTTTCGGATATCTACTCAAAATTGATCGCTTATTTCAAAAACCAGGAAACGTAAGGTAATGAACGATTGTATATGCTTCCTTACAATAGGACCGTACAAAATAACTGAAAACTATTGTTTTATTTGCAATTTTTTGATCAAGAATGGCCTTTTTGCGGAAATACCGAGTATCGCGTTGGGCGTGTATTTACTTGATTCATGTGCATCTCACCAGTTCGGTCTTTGGAAATATCCGCTACTCAATTCCTGAAGAATTAGAACTTGGTGCCTTTGTTGGGAATATCGCTGAAGACCTCGGTTTAGATGTTAAGCAAATGTCAGAGCGCAGGTTTCGGATTGCATCTGAAAACAAAGGACAATACTTAACAGTCAATTTTAAAACTGGAATTTTGCATGTCAAGGAAAAAATAGACAGAGAGCAGCTTTGTGAACAAAGTCTCAGTTGCATTCTGATGTTACAGGCTGTGATCGAGAATCCACTTAAAATCTATCGTATTGAAGTGACCATTCTGGACACAAACGACAATACACCAGTTTTTCAGAGACAGGAAGTTAACCTGGAAATATCAGAAATGACAGCCCTCGGAACAGCCTTTCCACTCCAGAGTGCTGTTGATCCAGATGCTGGAACAAATAGCGTTCATTCTTATCAACTGAGCCCAAACCAGTATTTCACATTGAAATCACAACTAGATGGCAGACAAAATGGCATCCCAGAACTGGTGCTGCAGCGACATTTAGACCGAGAAGCAGAACCGAATTTTGGATTAAGGTTAACGGCGTTTGATGGAGGGAACCCCAAGAAATTCGGAACCATGCAAATTAAAATTAATGTAGTTGATGCGAACGACAACCCCCCGGTTTGCCAACAAGACATTTATCAAATTACGATTTCAGAAAATATACCCAAAGACACATTGATTGTGAAGGTAACTGCCATGGATATGGACGAGGGCCTGAACGGTGAAGTAATCTATTCTTTCAGTGATCACACCCCTGTAAAAACACGTGAGGTATTTAGCTTAGATTCAATTACCGGTGAAATCAGAGTTGCCGGCACTTTAGACTTTGAAGAATCAGATCGTTATCAGATTTCAGTGCAAGCAAAGGACAAAGGTTCACATCCGCTGGAAGTACATTGTAACGTTTTAGTAACGATTACTGATATTAACGACAATTCTCCAGAAATAATACTAATCACGACGACGAAAACGATCGCAGAAAATGTTTCACAGGACACTGTAATAGCTGTTCTCAAAATTGTAGACCGAGATTCTAAGAATGCCGCAGACGTTTCTTGCAGAATCTCACGAACTATCCCATTTAAGCTTATCACATCATTTGATAATTACTATACATTAGTAACGCATGGTGATATAGACCGAGAGGTTGTGCCAGAGTACAACATCACTATTACATGTACTGATAATGGGTCGCCTCCACTCTCGGCCACAGAAACCATCCAACTTCAAGTTTCAGATATAAACGACAATGCGCCACGCTTTACGCAGCCTTCCGTCATTATGCATGTAGCAGAAAACAATGTTATTGGTGCTTCAATTGGTTCTGTGACAGCCTTTGATCCAGATTCCAATCAAAATGCCGAACTTTCATTTTCGATTTTGCATAACCTAATACACAATTTACCTGTATCCACGCTCGTCTCTATAAACACCGTCAATGGCGTGATTTTTGCTGAGCAATCCTTTGACTTTGAACAAATAACAAGTTTTGAAGTCCGTGTGAAAGTGACGGATGCTGGGGCACCTCCACTTAGTAGTACTGTTACTGTCAATGTGATTGTCGTGGATCAGAATGACAATGCCCCTGTGATTGTGTCGCCTTTGCCGGTGAAAGGAAATGCAATCGAGGAAACAATACCGAGATCCGCCGACCCCGGTTACTTAGTGACAAAGGTCACAGCTACCGATGCGGACTCTGGTATGAATGCCAAACTTTCTTACAAAATCCACCAGTCAAGTGATGAAAGCCTGTTCACTGTCGCTCAGGAAACAGGCGAACTGTGGACGATTCGTCACTTTACACGCAAAGATTCAATGCACAAAAAAGTTGTAATTTTGGTGATGGATTATGGAACACCATCCCTTTCATCGACAGTCAATATCGATGTATATGTGCAGGATAAAACAGAAAATGCATCAAACACTGGCATGTTGGGTACCATTGGACAATGGAAAACTGATTTCAAATTTTACCTCATGATATTATTTGGAGCAACCTCGTTTGTTTTACTCCTGGCTATTGCTTTTCTCGGTTTTAAGGTGTGCAGTGATAGATATGAGACCAACAAAGTTTTTTGCTGTTGGAATGCATCATGTTTCTTCCAGAGGAATTCTCTGCAGGGAATTGAAAAGGCTAGCGTAAATCTACAGATAGCACCCAAAAGTACCCAGGCTTATGAAAGCGAGAACCTTCCACGACAATTTCGCTATGATCCCGTTATGAATGATTTACTGTTCCTAAAATTGCATGATTCGGCTGCATCAATGATTGACCACAAGACTGGCACTTGTATCGCTGCAAAACACGAAAAGACATTAATCTCTACCAATAAAGAAACCAATTACGAGGTGAGAGGTTTACTCCTAAATATATATTGGGCATTTAAGGTTAAAATATTGACGAGAACTAAGAAAGTACATGTGTAGTAAACGCATTTGTTATTATGTAAAGTATAATTCAAATCAACTCCTTACCAAAAGAAGCAGCAGTTTTGGTGATAAAGAACATTACATAGAATATTACAGCACAATACATGCCCTTCGGTCCTCGATGTTGTGCCGACCTGTGAAAACCAATCTGAAGCCCATCTTACCTACGCTATTCCATTATCATCCATATGTTTATCCAATGACCATTTAAATGCCCTTTAATTTGGCGATTCCACTACTGTTGCGGCAGGACGTTTCACGTCCTTACTACTCTGAGTAAAGAAACCACCTCTGACGTCAGTCCTATATCTATCACCGCTCAATCTAAAGCTATGTCCCCTCGTCTTAGCCATCACTATCCCAGGAAAAGGCTCTCACTGTCCACCCTACCCAACGCTCTGATTATCTTATATGTCTCAATTAAGTCACCTCTCAACCTTCCTCTCTCTATCGAAAACAGTCTCAAGTCCCTCAGCAATTCCTCATAGGGCCTTCCCACCATGCCAAGCAATGTCCTAGTAAATCTCCTCTGAATCTTTTCTAAAGCTTCCATATCCTTCCTATAATGTGGTGACCAGAACTGTACACATTACTCCAAGTGCAGCTGCACTAGAATATTGTGCAGCTGCAACATGACCTCATGGTTCCAAAATTCAGTCCCTCGACCAATAAACGGTCACACACGGTATGCCTTATAACTCGTTTCAAATCTAAGCAATCTAAGTAACCTGGATGGCAACTTTCAGGGATCAATGCACATGGACTGCAAGATCTCTCTGCTCATCTGCTCTACCGAGAATCTTACTATTAGCCCAATACTCTTTATTTCTGTTGCTCCTTCCAAAGTGAATCACCTCACACTTTTCCGCCATTAACTCCATTTGCCACCTCTCAGCTCAGCTCGACAGCTCTGTTTTGAAGCGATTTTCTATTAAACTTAGAAGCTGCACTTTCAGTGTATACATAGCAGCCGGAAACACCAAAAGAATGAAATAACTGAAACGGGAGGCATTGCCAATACGTGAAAGCTTTAAATTTTTAGTTAGAACCTGGATAATTGGCATGTTGGCCAGTCTCATTAAGCATATAACTTCCTGACCGAAAGCTGGCAGTGATTATTTGGTGACCTAAGTAATTTGGTAAGTATGGATGACCTGAAGTGTGAAGACCAAACCTGTTCAATAATTACTTGTATTTACAACAAATCTATTAGTTCAATAGTCCCATTGAGATATGTATTTCATGTGCAAGGCAGTCATATTGGCATTGGTAAAAGAAGTATGGCTGCAGAAAAAGATAGTAAAGGTGAAAAAATATGAGTTGAACAAGAAGCTGGCAGTGAAATCTGTTTACGTCAGTGGCACGGAAGAGGACAAAAACATTAGAACAATGGAATTCCCTTCCTGAGTGCATTGTGAATCATTCTACAGCATGTGAACTGCAGAATGTGATGGAGGTAGCTCACCACGATCTTCTCAAGGGCAATTAAAGATGGACACTAAACTCTGGACAGCCAGCGATGCCCACATTCCAAAAGTGAAAAAGAAAAAGAACAGAAATAATCTATTCAAACCCACGAGACTGATCCACCATTTTTTAACATGACCATCGACCTCAACGTCAAATTCCCAAGCTATCCCCTCATCCCTTCATGTCAATAATTTGACCTCCATCAATGTCTGTCATTAACCTATTGACTAAACATCGTCAACCTTCTGGTATAGACGAGTCAAAGTTTTCACCAGTCTCAGATTGAAGAAAGTCCTCTCCATTTCAGTTCTAATTGGCTTGCTTTTATTCTTTGACTGCTCATTGCAGAATCATCCCTTTTCTATTTACTCTGTCTACCACTTGAAAATCTTAGGAAGTTTATTTGACATCGTCTGTTACTCTTCTGAACTCCAGCTAACACGCACCCCCATATAATCAATCTCTACATTTATTATTATCCATAATCAGTCTGTTGAGACTTTTCTGCACTTGTTCGATGGCAAGTATGTCACTCTTTTGGTAGGAATCACACACAGTACACTGGGTGCAATTGCACCCGTGTCTTCAACAATTGAAGCACGTCTTATTCACCCTGTACTCAAATCCTCTTGCTATAAAATCTAACATAGTGAATTCTGAATTGACTTCAGATCTTGCATGCCAATTTGCAGTAATTTATGAACAGGGCCATCTAAGTCCCTCTGGACCTTAACACTTTCTGCTCTCTGACAGTTGATAAATACACTAAACGTTTGTTCCTCTTATCGAAGTGGATAACTGCAAGCACATCCACTTGATATTCCACCTGCAATGATTTTGCCTGCTCGTTCAGCCTTTCTAAGGTAGCTTCAAAGTGTTTTCATCAGCCTCACATCTCACCTCCCCAGTTCGCAACCTACCACGTTTTGTATCATCTGCATACCTGAAAATGCTGCATTTGGATTTCCATATTATGATCATTGATATGGATTTTGAATACTGGGGACCAAACACTGGTTCTTGTGCTAACCACTGGAGACATCAGGTGAACCTGAGAATGAACAATCTATTCCTAATCTATGCTTTTTGCCTGTCAACCTCAATCTATGTTATTAAATTAACCACAGATCAACGTGCTTGAATTTTGTTTCCTAATTTCCTTGGCGGGACTTTATCAAAAAGACCTTATAAAGCCACAATTCTAATAATTAATTCTCTCAATAACATCTTAAGAAAGCACTTCCCCACTTCTAAAACATAACGTCCCGTTCATAAATTCATGTAGACTATTCCACACGCATCTCTACACGCATTTCTTAGAATGCATGGTAATGGTCCTTGTGTTCCGGGGATTTACCTGCATTTAATCATTTTAGTATCTCCAGTGTGACACTTTGACTGGTACCAATTGTTTAATTCCTACACTCTCGTTGGGCCCTTGGCTTTTAATTATTTCCGAAAGTTTTTATTTGTGTCCTCCTGCCAATGCAAGACACAAATAACTGAATTATATGCACTGTCATTTCTCAAATTTATTAATTTTCTGCATTTGTCCGCACTGCACCCTTTTCTTCCCAAATGTTTTCTTTTTAATATGTTGATAGAACCTTTTGCAATCCTTCTAAGCAACTGGAATTATTTTCCAGTTGCTTAGAACTGGATACACAGTTCATACACAGTTGACAGTTTCTATTAAAAGACATTAGCCATCTCCTAGCTTCATTAACGCTCCCAGTCCAGAGGTTTACAGTTTCCTTTGGGGTGTAAAAGATCGAAAAGTTCCTTTGTTTTAGTTGGTTCTCGATATCATTTCTGAAATTATCTTGAACACATTACAGGAATTGCTCCTCCACAGCGATGTTTGATTTAATCACTTTATATGCAGATTGAAGTCATTGATGTCTACAGCGCAGAAAACGGCCCGTTAGCTCGTCGAGTCCGTACCAATCAAACCAACCACACTGTACACACTGAGCATCCTATACAATCGGTCTGTCCTGAAATATCTTAACACATCCATACAGAGAGATCACAATCATCTTCAAACTGAGTTTGAGAAGGCAGAAAGGAAAGTTAATCAGCAATCAGTTCCAAACAGTCTAGCTCTGTTTCTGCATGCCTGCTTCGTCATCCTTTTCTTAGATGCTCATTAAGCAGTGCTAAATGTCACTTAAGAGGTTTCTTGTCTGATCCGCTCATCTCAAAATATTTCATAGCTCATTGTATCTTCATGTGATTTAGCCAAAGCTTTTTAGAAGTTGAAATTATATCAGAGTTACATCAAATTGAAATGTAATGACAAAAAATTAAAACATTGCCTTTTAAAAAGCAGTTGCAGGTGTATTTTAAAGTGACTACGTGTTTTATACAAGAAATCACGGCATGTTTCAGAATTCAGCATATATTAGAGCCTTTCAGAATAACTACACGACAAAGAAATTAAACCCATTTGAGTTTATCTGCCCTGTGTACAAAAATAAAACATTGCACACAATGTTACGAAGACTAGATTATTTGAAAGCATGTAATTAGAACACATTTTTGGATGCAGTTGTTGGGTAGCAAGCGCCATACGTTCCCAGATGACAACTCGAAACTGATCTTTCTGCTAAGCTTTTCTCTTCTTGTCTTCGAGGTAGGGCAATGGGCGTGCAGAGAATTGGTTGACAATTATACAGAAAGTATGGCAGTGGTTTGCTCTTCAAGGGATAGCTGATCAAGAGACAGCCGCATTCATACCATCTATCAGCGAGGACCCTAGAAAATGGTGCAGGATGAAATTCACTCTATTTTGTCATGTTACGAATGCATCCTCGACGGCCAATCTGTTTAGTTCAGTCACACAGTTTTCAAAACTGAAAGAGGTGCGCTACTACTGAGCCGCAAAAAGTCTCTTGGTGAAGCACAGTTAACTTAAAATTGCATACTAATGAAACTTGAGGGTGAACAAAACGTCAGATTTCCAGTAAGAGTAACCAAGGCAGGACTAATTCTGCTGAAGTAAACATAGTCAAAATTTTACTGTCTATGAGAAAGGCCGTACAATAAATAAAGCAAAGTGGCTCCAAATGTAAGAGAACATGGTCGGCAGGTGAATGTGGGGGCAGTCTACATGGAAAATCAGGAAAGAGGTAATAAGCATAACGTTGCACACAAGTTAAGGCAATGGTCCTGCAAGATAATTACATTAATGGTGATGTGTTTACATCGATATTCAAACGCATCACAATGGAAGTGGATATGAATAAAAAGAGAAAAAGGGGCATGTTGGCTGAATTGAAAGAGTCTTGGCATCACTGGGGATGAAACATTGAACAACACGATCAAAGTTTCTTCGTTGGAAGCCACAATTTATTTTGTTTCTGTTGTCAGAAAATGGGAGACAATTTCCTATCAAATGCTTTCTGCCATAGCACAGAACTGATTTCTTGTTCAGTTTCAAGACCAGATCAATTAATTGTAGAATGAATGGGTCGCAATACTCCAGTACTGCAATGCGATCCAGAAGGTTATCAATTTCTGAAGATGAATGTTGTTAATGCAGCTGAGATATTTATAGCTTAACAGGCAGCATCAGAGAATATTACGTGTACAAGTGTTGACTTTCAAGTGCAGCAACGGAGAAAAACTTGATAACTAATGAAATCGGTTTCTTTTTTGCATTGTTATGCTGCAGGACACATTTTTTACAGACTTAGATAATGATGCAAGCAAAATAATTCAGATCGCACCATCTCAGTTAGGGAATTTACTTTAGTTAGTTCAGCAAAAATCTGGAATCAAACTAACTGGAATCAAACAGACTAAGCAAATTTTCAGTCAGTTCCATAAATTCACGGAAGTTCTTTAGAGGACAAATGTCCATTCTGAATCTACCCTGACCTAGCTTTAACTCCAGACACTATACAAATTAATTGGTATTCAATTGTGCTCCAAAATATTCAAGCAAGGTACTCTGTTGTTTCATACTGTAACACAAATATGTATTAAACACAAATGAAGCTTTTGGACCGCGCGTTAATTCAATTACACAACCAGACGCGAGCAGTCTCATAGTCCGCCTAATAATTTTCATGCTTCTATGTCAACATTTGGAGATCTGTCCAACCTTGACGTAGCTCTGAGCACATACAAATATTTTTCCAAAATAACATGACACCTCCACCAACACTGCTTGGAACGGCTTGACACAAGAGCAGAGCAGAATCATCGAAACGTTTGTTATAGTGTTCATGCAATAGAGTATGGCTGGACTTAGAGGGTCCAAAATTATAATCACACCCCATGTGTTCTCAAGTATTAGATCAAGTTAGGAAATAACATTTCCAGTTGGTTAACAGGTGCCATTGCACTCTGCTGATGAATATTATTCTTCCATGTTCAAAGCCACTGTGAAGGCACGCTGAGAATGCAGAAGGTATGAAATTTATTATGAGTGGGAGCCATCTGCATTCATTGCCAAGATTATCTCAGCAGGGTCACTATGAACCATCCCATGAAGAGCAGAGCTACAAATGTGGGCCTGCATTGAATGATGTGAAAACCAGCACAGTGAAGAACCCACTTAAGAACATCCCCAACATTCAATCTGCCCGAAATTATTGGGAGTACTGACAGTTGTCTAACGCTTCTGGAAATAAATAGGCATTCTGTGAATGTGTTGCCTAGCATGGGACTTTCAATAGAGTAGACAGAGGTGTAGTCATTTAAAGTTGGGCATCTGAGACTGTGTGCACCATCAGCAGAAACAGATTCCAAACAAAAAGTATAAACTCATAACCTGGCATATCACTCACATACGATTTCCTCAAAACAGGGGTCAATTTTGTTGGAAAAAGAGAATTGAGGGTTAGGAAAGAACAAGAGCCAGTGATGCAAATGAAATAGAAAGTCTATGTGACTAAACAATCTCCAGTACTTTTCTGAATACACCGTTGAAAGAGATGGCAGCAATTTTAAAACGAGAATGATGATGTGGACTGGTGTTCTTTTGAAAACAACACCTGGAAAGGAGGCAGATGTTAAAAATAAGCATAGTGAGCAGGGAATCATTTCTTATCGTGGTTAGAAGAGGTAATCAGTTTAAAAATTGAACATGAGGAGGATCTTTAAACCATGCACAGGGCAAGAGAGGAGACAGGTTTATTTTTAAATCAAGAGAGTAGAGGGTATCGTCATTCTGGAAACAGCGTCGAGAAACCCTGAGTGTGAAAGCAAATTCAAGTATGATGTCACATGAAACCAATAAATTTATGAATTTGTAAGAGGCTGCTGTTGAAGAGTGAGAATAGATAACGTAAAACTGAAAAAAAAATTATAAAGAAGGGCAGACACTTAGATTTCAGAAAGGAAGCAAGGATATTAAAATAAATCAGGTCAACGTAAAATGAAAAATAAAACTGAAGAAAAATACAGTCACGGTAACTGTTCTAAAATATTTTTGTGATAAATGTATATTTATTCTAAGAACAGCGTGTAGTTTCCAGAGTTATAATTTAGCAAGTCAGCAGGGAAAGGCGGAGTGTTCATACTGTATTCAAGCATTGTAAGTGTGAAGTCATGGATATTCCATGTGTCTCAGACAAATGCATCTGGAAAAAGTGCCAACATTTTGCAGTGGCTTCGAAACATGAGCAGTGGCTGGTGTCACATTTGTGCAACGTGAGGAAGAGGAACAAATGCATATGGCTATCTGGAAGTACATAAAACAATAATAATTGTGCGACCACAACACAGTCGAAGCAAACTAGGAATTACAGGATTCCTCTGAGAATTCGATTTTTGTCAATTGGTATACTATTTTGGAAAACATTGAGCATGGTGTTCACTTAGGAGAGTTCACCAAGTGATAAGTCCATGCTGCATGGATGTTGTAGATGCAGAAGGAAGAATGGGGAAAAGTAAAAATTGGAGGCACAATACAGCTTGTGGATTTCATTGTGAAAAATCAGACAGAATTCCTGAAGTATTTTCCATTATTCTAGGTTGGTGCTTTGACTCCCTGGACATCAAGGAGAGGCTGTAGGATTTTTTTTTAGAAGGGAGGATCATGCAGAAGGCCTTGTCCATATTGGTACCAGAATCATATATAAGAATCTTGATGAACTCCAGAAAGCAGACATTTAGAAGTTAGGAAGGAAAATTTAAAACAGGTTCTCAAGATCTTTAATCTCACGATTAGTGCCAGTACTGCATTCTAGTAACCATAAGATAAGGGGTTGAATCAGTTCAACCCGTGGTTGGCACATTGGTGTCAAAGACAGGACATGAGCAGGTGGATCTATACAAACTGGATTGGTCACCTCTCAGCAGGACAATAACTGATAGACCCGCATGGATATTTGCTGGTGCTGTTGGGACTAGGTTAAATTAACCTCTCATGGGAACGAGAACGCGAGGAATACAACAAAGTACAATGAAGTTATGGTGATAACAGGAAGTTCAAAAAATACATGAGGGAGACTCATGATTCCAGGTTAGTATGTTCACTACCTGTTCCATGGTGAAGGATATACTGGAGAGACTGTAGGACATTCATTTAGAATAAAGAACAAAGAACAATATAGCACAGGAACAGGCCTTTCAGCACTCTCATTTATGTGCTGCTGAAGGGGACGTAGTTGGCACCACATGGTTTGCAAACCCATGAGAGAGACTAGAATAAAGGAGAATCAATGATGAGCACGAATGATGTGAAAAAGAGAAAGTTAATGCATTCTAGCTGATTCCATGCCGAATTTGCAGTAGAATAAATTATGTAAATGCATCATGAGAAATAAATGTTTATGATGCATTTATTATTATAGAAGCAGAGTTACATGACAAGCGGGCCTGTGAACTAAAAAATGCAAAATATTGAATGTTCATAAATGACACACAATAAGGAATATTAGGTGAGGTTGTATTGATATTTTGAGGTGGAATCAGTGTATTGGTATCAGTGTCAGGTCGAAATAACAATGTGTGCAATCTGTTTGACTTTAGTACAGGACCAGCAGTGGACAACAGATGATATTTAAATGTAGATATAGGCCACCAGAACATTGTGGTGCTATTGGAACATTTCATAAACCAAGATGTGAGAAAAGATTGGAACATGCAAAATACAGTCGTTCTGAATGAGTTCAATCAGTATGTTGGCGAGGCAAACCAATTGAGCTCAAAGGTTTTGCAGGAAGGTTTTCTGAAATGCCTTTGGGATGATATTCTGTAGAAGAATCTCTGAACAAATTATCACGTTGTTACTTCATTTCTATTCATATGTAAATGTGAGCAGAAAGCAATTATTCTCAGTTTTCAGATATGAATATATCAACAAAAATATTTCAGTGGCATATTTGATAAAGATAATTTCTTCAATGTTATTCATATAGCAGAAACCCTCTCTCGACGTCCCCAACAGTACCCTTCCACCGACACTCTCATTCGTTTGGCCGAACTGGTCCTCACCCTTAACAATTTCTCATTCCAATCCTCCCACTTCCTCCAGACCAAAGGGATAGCCATGGGCACACGCATGGGCCCCAGCTGTGCCTGTCTCTTTGTTGGTTATGTAGAACAGTCGATCTTCCGTAATTACACCAGCACCAGTCCCCACCTTTTCCTCCGCTACATTGATGACTGCGTTGGCGCCACCTCATGTTCCCGCGAGGAGGTTGAGCAATTCATCAACTTCACCAACACATTCCACCCTGACCTTAAATTTACCTGGACCATCTCTGACACCTCCCTCCCCTTTCTGGATCTGTCCATCTCCATTAATGACGACCGACTTGACACTGACATTTTTTACAAACCAACGACTCCCACAGCTACCTGGATTACACCTCTTCCCACCCTACCTCTTGCAAAAATGCCATCCTGTATTCCCAATTCCTCCGCCTCCGCCGTATCTGCTCCCAGGAGGACCAGTTCCACCACAGAACACACCAGATGGCCTCCTTCTTTAGAGACAGCAACTTCCCTTCCCACGTGATTAAAGATGCCCTCGAACGCATCTCGTCCACGTCCCGCACCTCCGCCCTCAGACCCCACCCCTCCAACCGTAACAAGGACAGAACGTCTCTGGTGCTCACCTTCCACCCTACCAACCTTCGTATAAGCCAAATCATCCACCGATATTTCTGCCACCTCCAAAAAGACCCTACCACCAGGGATATATTTCCCTCCCCACCCCTTTCCGCCTTCCACAAAGACTGTTCCCTCTGTGATTACCTGATCAGGTCCACGACCCCCTACAACCCACCTTCCCATCCTGGCACTTTCCCCGCCACCGCAGGAATTGCAAGACCTGCGCCCACACCTCCTCCCTCACCTCCATACAAGGCCCTAAAGGAGCCTTCCACATCCATCAAAGTTTTACCTGCACATCCACCAATAACATTTATTGTATCTGTTGCTCCCGATGCGGTCTCCTCTACGTTGGGGAGACTGGATGCCTCCTAACAGAGCGCTTTAGGGAACATCTCCGGGACACCCGCACCAATCAACCACACCGCCCCGTGGCCCAACATTTCAACCCCCCCTCCCACTCTGCCGAGGACATGGAGGTCCTGGGCCTCCTTCACCGCCGCTCCCTCACCACCAGACGCCTGGAGGAAGAACGCCTCATCTTCCGCCTCGGAACACTTCAACCCCAGGGCATCAATGTGGACTTCAACAGTTTCCTCATTTCCCCCACCTCACCCTAGTTCCAAATTTCCAGCTCAGCACTGTCTCCATGACTATACTATCTGCCTCTCTTCTTTTCCACCTATCCACTCCACCCTCCTCCCTGACCTATCACCTTCATCCCCTCCCCCACTCACCTATTGTACTCTATGCTACTTTCTCCCCACCCCCACCCTCCTCGAGCTTATCTCTCCACCCTTCAGGCTCTCTGCCTTTATTCCTGATGAAGGGCTTTTGCCCGAAACGTCGATTTTACTGCTCCTCGGATGCTGCCTGAACTGCTGTGCTCTTCCAGCACCACTAATCCAGAATCTGGTTTCCAGCATCTGCAGTCATTGTTTTTACCCTGATATTGAAAATATGTTAGGCTATAAAATCATTCCAAACGTTGGTCATCATTCAAAACGTTCTTGTACCAATATTATTTAATGGTCTGTAGCTTTCACTGACAAGACCAGCATATGCTGCCCTTTCTTAACTTCTCCTGAAAGGTTCTCAATGATTTATGAGGCCTCTTTGGTGACAAGCAGTCGCTGTGTCTCTGACGTCATATGTAGGCCAGGCAAGTCAACAATGGCAAACTTCATTTCTTAAAGAATAAGTCTGAGTCAGTTATTTTACTCCATGAATCGATAGTTGTCATGGTCACTTCAACATGTATTAATTGAATTTTAATTGCACCAGCAGCCATGGTGCGATTAAAACATTTCTCAGCACCTCTAAATGCCAGTGACCTTTTTTTTTAACCACACTCCATCTCCATTTTATTCTGAATGGTGCACGAAAAGTTAGAATGAAATTATTCACCTAGCTGGACTACAGCTCAGACTGCAATGTCATGCACCATATCAATGAGGCAACGCTATTTGTCAATTTCGCTGTACTGTTAACACGACGTTCTTTGCGTTTTTATAGGTACGAAGGAATAGTTATTGCAAATAAAAACTTGATGAATAATTGCATTTCCTAAAATTATGTCGACATATATAAATCCATCAAAGCAGACCGTCAAGACGAAAAACTTCATTATTTTAATCATTTTGTGAATATACTCGGAGGGCAAAGTATGATTTTTAAAAATTTGATGAATAGATGATTCGAGCAACAATGTGAGCGATATGAATTTGCAATCTTATGCATTCGATCGTTTTTGCTTGTATATCCAAGCAGTAATGAATAATATTCCTCAAATGAAACGTCTTGAAATCTGTAGTGCCTGCTGCTAACTATTTAACTAGGAAATAGAGACACAATGTGAATCATATAGTAAGTATTGCTGAAAAGATCAATTAAAGTTGCACAACTTTAAATACACAAAGCAGTTCTTCTCAGGATCTGTAGAGGCACTATTGCTTTAAGAGTACTAATTGTTATTATTGGCCGAGTCTCTCTGTGTCGCTGTTTACCAATGAGGTTAGGAAATGTGGCTGAGGATCCAGCGCCACTCCCCCATCAACGAATAGTGACCAGTATCGAGGAAACGAAGAACACGCGTCTCTCTGTGCGCTCGATTCACGTCTGAGGAATAGTCGCAGAACTCCCACTGGAATTTGTGCATGTATTCTTGGCGAATTTAACAAAGAACTACAGCACAGTAAGAAAAACGATCGTTTCTTTCTAAAATCAGGAAACATAAGGTAGTGCATATTTCTATTCTTTTCCTTTCAATAGCAGAGCAAAATTTATAAAGGAATCAGAAGTTATCCTTGCAGTGCTTTGATCGAGAATGTTTTTTTTGTGGAAGAGCCGAGTATCGCAGTGGCCCGTTTTTTGCCTGATTCTAGTGTATTGCACCGATTTCGTTTTTGGAAACATTCGTTACTCAATTCCTGAAGAATTGGAGCTTGGTACTTTTGTTGGGAATCTTGCTGAGGACCTCGGTTTAGAGATTAAACAGCTGCCCGAGCGCAGGCTTCGGATTGCATCTGAAAACAAAGAGCAATACTTAACAGTGAATTTAGAAACTGGCATTTTGCATATCGAGGAAAAAATAGACAGAGAGAAGTTGTGTGAACAAGATCACATTTGTGTTCTAATGTTACAGGCGGTGATCGAGAATCCACTTCAAATATATCGTATTGAAGTTGATATTCTCGACATAAACGATAATGCGCCAGTTTTCCAAAGACAGGAAGTTAACCTGGAAATATCAGAATTGACGCCGCTTGGAACGGCCTTTCCACTGCAGCGAGCCTTCGATGCGGATGCTGGAACCAACAGTGTTCGCTCCTATCAACTGAGCCCAAATCAGTATTTCACATTGAAATCACAGCCAGACGGCGGCGATGCTGGTATACCAGAAATGATACTGCAGCGACATTTAGACCGAGAACAAGAGCCGAATTTTGGAATAACGTTAACGGCGTTTGATGGCGGGAACCCGAAGAAATTCGGAACCACACACATTAAATTTACTGTCGTTGACGCAAACGACAACGTCCCTGTGTGCGAACAAAATATTTATCAAGTTACGCTTGCAGAAAATACACCCAAAGATACAGTGATTGTGAAAGTAACTGCCGTAGATGTGGACGAGGGCCTGAATGGCGAAGTAATCTATTCTTTCAGTGAGCACACTCCTGATAAAATACGTGAAACCTTTAGATTGGATGCGACCACGGGAGAAATCAGTGTAAATGGACTCCTGGACTTTGAAGCAGTGGATCGTTATCAGATTTCAGTACAAGCTAAAGACAGAGGCGCACATTCAATGGCAGTATACTGCAACGTTTTGGTGATAGTTACTGACATCAACGACAATGCTCCAGAAGTAATATTAACCACTACGTCGAGCACGATCTCAGAAAACGTTTCACCAGATACCGTCATAGCAGTTCTCAGAGTTGTAGACAAAGATTCTAAGAATGCAGCAGAGGTTTCCTGCAGAAGTCCACGAACGCTTCCATTTAAGCTAATCACTTCTTTTAATAATTATTATACATTAGTGACACACGGTGATATAGATCGAGAAGATGTACCAGAGTACAACATTACAATAGTATGTACTGATAATGGCTTCCCCCCACTCTCGGTCAAAGAAACCATAAAAATTCAAGTTTCAGATGTAAATGACAATGCGCCGCATTTTACTCAGCCTTCCTTCTCAATGCACGTCACAGAAAACAATGTTGTTGGCGCTTCCATTGGTTCTGTGTCAGCCTTTGATCCAGATTTCGCTCAGAATGCCGAACTTTCATATTGGATTTTAGATAACCTGATAAATGGTTTTCCTGCATCCACGTTCGTCTCAATAAATGCTATCAATGGCATGATGTCTGCTCACCAATCTTTCGATTTTGAACACTTAACAAATTTTGAAGTCCACGTGAAAGTGACGGACGCTGGGTCCCCTCCACTCAGCAGTAATGTAACTGTCAATGTGATCGTAATAGACGAGAATGACAATGCCCCTGTGATCGTGTCGCCTTTGCCAATCAAAGGATCCAGAACAGAGGAAACAGTACCGATTTCGGCCGAACCAGGGTATTTGGTGACAAAGGTTACAGCTAAGGATGCTGATTCTGGTGTGAATGCGCAGCTTTCTTACGAGCTTCACCGGTCCAGTGATGAAAGTCTGTTCACTATTGCTCAGGAAACGGGAGAAATATGGACCATTCGACATTTCACACGCAAAGATTCAAACCGAATGAAAGTTGTAATTTTGGTGAGGGATAATGGAACTCCACCTCTTTCATCGTCGGTCACTATTTATGTATCAGTGCAGGATGATGGAAAAGGAAAGGAATCAAGCACTGGAATTTTGGGGACCCCTGTGCCATGGAAATCTGGTATCAAATTTTACCTGATGATATTATTTGGCGCAACATCATTTGTTTTACTTTTGACCATTGCTTTTCTCGGTATTATGTTGCACAGCCGTAGAAATATTTCTTGCTGTTGGAATACGCCATGCTTTTCTGAGAAGAACTCTCACCAAGGAATTCAAAAGGCTAGCGTAAACCTGCAGGTACCACCTAATTATACCCAGGCCTATGAAAATGAAAGATTCTCTCAACAATTTCTCTATGATCCAGCTTTGAATGAATTAATGTTTCTAAAGTTACACGATTCTGCTGCATCCATGATTCATCACAAGACTGGCACATGTGCTGAGGCAAAAGATGGAAAGGCATCAATCTCTACCAACAAACACCCAGTTCACGAGGTGAGGGGCTCATAACTAAATATATTCTGAGCACTTAACTATTAAATATTTGTGCACAAAATGTTGATGAAATGTAACAACGTGCATGGAATGATAATTCGGACTTTATCACTTGAAATAAAATATCAAGCAGTTCCTGAAAAGGAAAAACTGACGGAGAGATTCTGTATAAATTCAAGAAACAACTACAAGTATGATAAACTATGATTACGCATCTATTAGTAGCTTGAAAAATCTAAACAGTACAATAATTCAAGTAAGAACCATTTTGAATCCTTTGGAATTAGTCCATAAATGCCATGGTGTTTAGTACCATTAAGTATATACCATGGTGAGCTGTAGTCTATCTGCTGCAGACTGAAGCACAGTGCCCTTAGCGAGGGAGTTCCAGAATTTTGACTAAGTAACAGTGAATGTACGGTGATATATCCAAGTCAGGATAGTAAAATGTCTTGGATGAGATCTTGCAGGTGGTGGCATTTCCATGTAACTGCTGCCCTCGTCCTTCCAGATGGAAGTGGTCATAAACTTGGAACCTTTTACGGATTTTTGATGAATTTCTGTTTTTTCCCCCCTGTAATCAGTACACACGGCTGCTGCTGATCGTTGGTGGAGGCAGTGGATGCTTGCGAATCTGATGCCAATCAAGCAGGTTGCTATTGTGGATTGCATCAAGCTTCTTGACCGTTGTTTAAGATGCATCCATGTAGGCAAGCGAAGAGTATTCCATAACACTCCTCACTTGTGCCTTGCACATCGTGGGAAATCTTTGGAGAGTCAGGAGTTGCGTTACTCAACGCAGTATTCCTAGCCTCTGACTGTCTCTTGTCGCTAAGGTACTTGTAGTGAGTCCAGTTGAATTTAGACCATAAGTTATACCAGGAGAATTAGGACATTTGGCCCATTGAGTCCGTTCCACCATACGATCATGGGTGGTATTTTCCCAATCATATTTTCCTTCCTTGTCCTTGTATCCCCAAATCTCCTGAACAATCATGAGCGTAGCTAACGCTTCTTAAATACACTCAAAGGTTTGTCCCGTCTCCCCCCCCCCCCCCCCCACCTCCCACAGCCCTCTGTGGAAATGAATTCTACATATTTGCCATCCGCTGGCTGAAGACATTCTTCCTCATCTCAGTTATGAGGAGTCATCCTTCACTTTCAGGCTGTCCTCCTAGTACTTGTATCTCCAACTAATGGAAACATCTTCTCCATGTCCAGTCTATCTCAGCCTCTCGTATTTTGTAAGTTTTCATGAGATCCAACCTCATTGTTCTGAATTCCATTGAGTACAGAGACTGGGTCCTCAACTGTTCTTCATGCAACAAGTCCTTCATTGCTGGGGTGATTCTTGTAAACCTCCGCTGGACCCCTCAAATGCCAGCATATTCTTCTATGGATATGAAGCCCAAACCTGCTGTAAAAATTCCAAACGTGATCTGACCACAGCCTTATCTCATCCATTTCTGTTCTTGTGTTCTAGACTTTTGAAATGAATTATAACATTGCATTTGATTTCCTAACTGCCATTTGAACCTGTCTGCTAACCTTAAGAAAATCCTGAGCTAGATATATCAAGTCCCTTTGTGCATTAAACTTCCAGTGCCTTTATTAGTTCATAAAATATACTGCGTCTCCATTCATCCAACCAACGTTCATAAACTCACACTTTTCCACATAGTATCCATCTTTCACTTCTTTGCTAACTCCCGTCACCTTTCCAAGCCCTTTTGCAGTCTCCTTGCTTCCTCAACACTACCTGTCTCTCCATCTGTCTTTGTATTATCTGCAAACATAGCAACAATGCCTTTAGATCTGTTTGAAAGAAAGGGAAATCGATGTAAGTTTTGTATTAGTGATTACCTTTCAAGTATATTAAGACTGCAATGGTCTTTTGAACAGCAAACAGTGCAAATGTAACCCATCTGTGTCAGAGAGAAGGTAGAAAACATAATTTCCAGTCAATGGTAACCCTCGAGATGTTGATAGTTGTTGATTCAGTGATGGAAACACAACTGAATATCAAAGGATGGTGGTTACATTGTTTGCTATTGGAGATGGTCATTGCCTGGCGTTTGTGTTGCTGCTTTTCAAGCCTCTATACAATCCAAATCTTGTTGCAATGATTATGGACTGCTTAAGTATCTGAGGAGTCATGAATGGTCGTGAACTTTATGGAATCATCAGTAATCATCCTCACTACTGAGCTGTTACCATGCTCCAATCCATGCTAGTGTATTTCTCCAGTTCAATACACATCAATTTTGTTTAATCACGCTGTTATGTGACACCTTACCAAATAAATTCTGATAATGCATAACATTACAATCACTGTTTCAAATTGCTGCCAACATTCTCATTAAATCTTTCAAATTGACAAACATATTTCCCTTTCATAAATCCATGCTGACGTTTTCCAATCAGACAATTATTTAATAAATACTCAAAGACCATCTGCTTTCTAATTAATTCTAGTCTATTCCCTCCTATAGCTAGCAAGTCTGTTGTTGGTTTTTATTGTCTTCCCCGTCTTTCTGACACAGGGGAGTTATATTGCAACCCTTCAATTTGCAAGCACAGTTGCAGAAGTAATATAAGGATAACCACTCATGCATCAAGTGTATCGATAACCCCCTGTTTTAATAATCTAGGCCAATAATTATCAGATCTTGGGGATTTGCCAACTTTTATCTGGTTCGTTACTCCAATATAATTTTTCAATATAACAATTTATTTCTGTTTTCTTATCTTACTAAAAAAAATGGTTATTAATGAATTGAGAGACATTTTGTGTTTTTTCTCTCTGAAAAGAGAAAAAAACATACCGAGATAGCATCATTGCCATTATTTTTTCTAACATGGATTTTCCAGTCTTTCTCTATGATAGACCCACATCTGTCTTGGCTTAAATTTTCCATTTAACATTCCTGCAGAAGGTATTAAAATCCTTTCTCGTGTTTCCTTCGTTTCAAAAAATACATTCTATTGCCATTTTCATCATCAAGTCTTTCATCCTTCTTTCCCGAATTCAAAATTTCTCCCAATCCTCGGGCCTACAACTTAGTTGCCATTTTATAATAACCTCCTTTGTCAAAATACTATGTTCAGCATCGTTTTGTATGCACGGCTCTGGCAGTTATCCGAAGGGAATTCATGAGTCAAAAGTAACTTTAATAATTTTTATAATAATCATTGCCTGGGAAATGTTAAATCTTTTAATATACTTTTCTAATCCACCACAACACAATTCATCCTTATAATCGTCCTTCATAATTGCACTTCTTTGCATTTCAGACCCTATTTTCAGATCTAGCTGCATTTTCTCCAAAAATAATGGGAATTGCAGCCATAATTTGGTCACTATTTACGAAAGTTTTCACTAAAACAGACTTAATTTGTGATTTCTCTTGCATTACATTTGAACTGAAATGGCCGAAACCCTGTTTTGGTCCTTACTAAACTTTAGCAACAAACTACCCTGAGCAGAGTTCAGGAAATCTTCCTCCAATGGTACTCAATGGATGTACACAATCTGTGTTCAGATTGAATGCTCCCATGATAATTGCATGCCCATATAGCAAGCAACGTTTTAAATCCTAATTCCATTATTGTGCAGTGGCGTCCAAACCACCCTTATTCATCTTTTATGCCTTCAATTTCATTGCTGTAATGCAAGCAAGTTCCACATCACCACATAATAGAAACAAACCACTGTGGATAGTGGAAATTTGAAACAGTCTCAGAGAATTCTGGATGAACTCAGCAGGTCTGACAGTATCTGTGGAGTGAGAAATAGAATTTACGTTTCCAGTCCATATTGACTCTTCTTCAGAATATCACATTCTTCTCGTTGAGGATCTTCTCTCTCAATTAATATTATCCCATACATTCTTAATAGAAATCTCCACCGTTTTTCGCTTTTTACCTTACTTCCTGAATGTTGAATATCCATTAATACTGAGTTTCCAGACTTGATCAACTTGCAACAATTCACCATAATGGCGAAAAAAAACATACATTTTTCCTTCTGCTATCAAATCTCCTTTCCTGTAGTGAATGCTGCATGCACGAGAGGGAGAGCTTTAAAAGTTATCTTTTTTTTTAGGAAAAGTTCAATAATTTGACCCTGGCTGATTCTGGGATTTGTTTATGCTACTCTCTCCTTCAATTTACAGATGTTCAATTTCCTATTGCAAGGTTTGCTTTGTTCTACCTGATTTAGTTCTTTTATGTTATTTATGTTATTTTCAATCTTCCCAGAAGGTTCAGTAAATCTACCTACGAGGATATTTGTACCACTCCTACTAAGGTGCAATTTCCAACTTTACACAGATGCCATTTGCCTCAGAACTGGTAACAATACTCCAGAAATCCAAAGTCCTCTCTCCTGGACAATTTCTTTTTCAATCACCTTCTCATTTTCTCGAACTTCCTATTCCTTTGCTCACCAGCCTGGGGCACACGAGCAATCCTGCAGTAGAGATGCTGCTTTTCAGTCTCTTAGGATATCTCCAAATTTTACTTCATCCATTCCATCCATTTCTCCAACATCATCGGAGTTAACACATACCACTACTTCTATATCTTCACCAATTTCAAAAATAATAATCTGTGACTTCTCTTGAATTTTTGACTCTGGCCAGAAGGAGGCAGTATGACATCCTGCAATGATAACGATAACCATAGAAACATCTATCTTTTCCAAACAATCGGATTGCCTATGAGGATTTCTTCTACCATTCCCCCTTCCATCTGTGATATTCACCCACTTACAGTGCCATAAGTCTGCCTCTGACTTCATTTTGTAGATTGATCATCGCCCTCACCAGCTTTTAGTAAAATGCCAATTTATGTGTGAGATAATCTTTGGGAACTCGTGCATAACCTCGCAAGTCTTCATATGTTGCCTACTGGCCTCCTGTGATCTATAGAAGCTTCAATGCCCAAGTGTAATGTCTCAGGTAGCATGGACTTTGTCGAGGGTAGAGCAGTTTCACGGGATTTTTGGTACTACACAGTGATATAGCTTGATATAAAAAAAACGAACTTGTCTCCAAACATTAGAATGTTAATGCATTTGCATGCAATTTAGACAAAACTTTTACTAAACAGAATTAGATTAAACTGGAATATAATTTGAAAGACGTTGTCCATTGTTTAAAAACAATGGAGTTATTTTAAAATGGCGATCTGTTTTATGCATGAAGTTATGAAATGTTTTACATTTCAGTCTATATTCCAAACCATTTCAGTAAAATTGCACGTAAAATTAATGAAACTTATGTAAGGTTATTTAACCAAAGAGAATTACCAAATATTGAATGGTTGCAGAGCTAGTTTGATTGAAAATCTGAAATTGATGCACAGAGGTTGACACAATTGCTGAGCAGCAAATGTCACATCTTAAATAAAAGCAAAATATTGCTAATGCTAGAAATCCGGAAATAAATGCAAACTCTGTTAGAGTAACACACCCGGACTGACATAATCTGTGAACAAGGAAACATAGTTAATGGTTAACCACAGTATAACTCATATTTGTTCGCAGAAGAGTCAAACTGAATACGAACCATGAATGTTTTTTTTTCCTTCTGTCCAGAAGCTGCCAGACATCTTGAGGTTTTTTAGCACTTCTTATTTTTTTTTCAGTCATACACCTTACCATTTTATAAATCACCCGTGTCAATACTTCTTTTCTCCCATTTGTTTTGCATTTTCTCGAGGGTTAAGCAAAGTAGAGTGCTGGTTTGCAATTGCCATCTTCACGGTGGCGCTGGCCAAAAAGACCACACCGTTTTGATTGCAACCTGCTTTCGAACAGATTCAAGGAGTTACAATTGACAAAGGTCAACCTGTTTGGTTATCGTGTGACAATACTTTATTTGACTGACACGGAGCTCAATCCCACAATTCATAATGCAGACAGAGATATACTATTGTTGTGCCACAAGAGCTTCTGGTAAACTTGTTAATACCTTAAACTTATATACTTCTGATACTTCAGGATTCAGAGTGTGTATCAGTCCTGGGAAGTTCAAGAAACGATCTAAACACGATTACTCTTCCAAGGATACATGTAAGTGACAAGAGCTGCAAGCAACATAGGCCGGTTTTACAAAAAGCGGGAAAACAATATAGCGTTTGCAACCAAAGTTGCACAATGATAAATGCATTTATTTCTTTTAGCGTACAATAGAGGGACCATTGCTTTAAGAGGGCTTGCTGTTATAATTGGACAAGTCTCTCCGTATCGCTGTCCACCAATGAGGTGAAGAAAAGTGGCTGGAGATCCATTTCTCTGATCCCCGCCGTCCCAACCCCCACACCATCACCCTGGATCGCACACTGCGCAGGAGAGAAGAAGCGAAAAGAACTCCACAATCTCCGGTCTGAATTCATCTCTCGAAGTCGCTCTGCAATATTGAAAACTACTAGTCCAATTGCTCTTTTTGATTTTGTCAAAAAAATCTATTTCTACCGCAAACACAAAACAAAATCTTTCTTCTTCCGGAAAAGCAGTCAAATGAGGAAATATATTCCAAACACGAACATGTCATGCAATTATTGGGAAAATCTGGCAGCGAGATTGGCGTGCATTAATCCATAAATGATCTACATGTCAAGCTGCCATTTGTCACAGCGGCACATCCTTGTTTTAATACTCGCATATACCTTGAATTTAGTCTTCCAAAATATTCGATACTCAATTCCTGAAGAATTAGAGTTTCGTGCCATTGTTGGAAACAATGCTGATGACCTGGGCTTGGATGTGCGCCAACTTTCATTGCGCTAATTTCGCATTATATCCGCTTATCAAAAGTAATACCTGGACGTTAATTTAAGTACTGGGATCTTGTTCATAACAGAGAGAGTGGACAGGGAACAAATTTGTGAAGAAAGGCTCACCTGTCTGCTGATGATGAAAGCTGTAATGGAAAATCCCCTAAAGTTGTATGGCGTGGAAGCTGAGTTTCAAGACATAAATGACAATCCACCCGTCTTCCAGAAAGCGGCTTGTTTTGGCAGTATCCGAAAATGCGTTAGTGGGATCGCGTTTCCAACTTCACAGTGCACCTGATCCGGATGCTCTGACCAACGGCGTGCAAACCTACCGGCGAAGCGAAAATGAATGCTTAGCTTTATAACTAAAACCACATAAGAACCATTATGTCATCCCAGAGAGAGTAATTCAAAAAACCCTCGATCGACAACAACAGACTGCCCGTCATCAAACACTAACTGCGACTGACGGAGGAACGCTTGAAAAAATCGGAACAGCGCGAATTATAATTACATCGTCTGATGTGAACGATCATGCTCTGGTCTTCGAGCAGACAGTGTATGAGATAACTACCACAGAAAATGTAACTGAAAGTTCTCTCACAGCGGAAGTAAATGCCAACGATATTGATGAAGGTCTGAACCGCGAGATAATCTATTCTTTCAGAGTTAAAAATCACACAACACCAGGTTATAGTCCTACAGGTTTAATTGGAAGCACTTTAGCTTTCGGAGCGCTGTTCCTTCATCAGGTGGTTGTGGAGTATCTTGATCTGACAGATTGTGAAACATTTTCGGATAAACCCTCACAACGGAGAAATCAGGGTCAATAGCATTGTGGACTTTGAAGAGACAAAGGATTATACCTTTTCAGCACAGGCTACGACAGACTTCCACACGCTATGCCAGCGTATTGTACTGTCCTAATAAAGGTTATGGATCTTAACGACAACGTTCCAGAAATAACAATTATTTCTGATTCCAGTCCAATCTCAGAGTAGGTAGCACTTTTAAAGGTAACACATCGGGATTCTAAAGGAGGGAGGGTGTTTACTGCTCTACCTCGAGAAATAGTCCCTTTAAACTTAATAAACCGCTCAATAATTACTACACTGTGGTACTTTCTAGTCTCTTAGATCGCGAAACGGTATCTGAGTACATCACAATCACCTGCAGTGATAGAGGTACCCTCCGGTAACAAATCATAAAGTTATCAGTATTCAAGTCTCAGATATAAATGATAACCCACCCCATTTTAATAAGGCTTCGGTTACTGTTAATGTAACTGAGAATAACCGGATCCTTGCGTCTATAGGTTCCGTGTTAAGATTTGAACCAGACGTTAGTGAGAATGCCAATCTGTCATTTTCCACTTTGGATGTCCTGGTAGACCGCTTGCCTGCGCCTGCTTTCGCCTCAATCAATTCGGCCTCCGGTGCGATCTTTGCTCACCGTTCATTTGATTACGAAAACTTGAAACGTTTGCAGCTTTCCATGCAAGTAAAGGATGCAGGAACCGCTCCGCACAGAATGATAATGTTTCTGTGAACCTATCGTCTGTGGCAATTAGACGCTCTGAAGCAGAGCGCGGTTCCGGGTTACTTAGTTGCTAAAGTCACAGCCAGAGACGCCGACTCTAGACAGAATGCGCATCTTTTCTGTCAGTTATTACAGACATCAGAAGGAAATCTGTTTACTATCTCCACTGATACAGGAGAAATCTGTACTATCGGCGTTTTGGTTTTAAGGATTTGACCAAGCAGAAACTCGTAATTGCCGTCAGCGACAATGGAAAATCACGTCTTTTCATCAAACGTCAGCATCAAGTTAACTGTGCTGGAAGATAATACAGAAAATACGTCTACTATTGGTCTGTTGTCGAATTCAAAACCTTGGATGTCCAATTTAAGACGCTGTTTGATTATATATTTTGCTGCCATTTCCTAGATTTTTCTGATGACTATCATAACCCTTGCAATGAAGATTCACAAAGGCAGAGATTCAATGAATGACTGCAGGTGTTCTTGGTCCATGTTAATGCAGAAAGACCCGCGACATGAAATTCATAAACAGGGTGAGAATATTCATCCTGCACCGAATATTGCAAGGGTTCATGAAAGCGATACACTCCCTCAAATTGTTCTTTGCGAATTAGGTACAGATCAGGCTATGAATGACACTATGTTTCTACAATTGCATTGTCCTGATTCACCGATAATTAGCATCAAGACTGGGCAGTGTATGTCACAAGGAAGTGGAAAAATATTGAATTCTGAAATGAAGGGAAGTGTGGAGTCCACCGAGGTGAGCCATACTTACAAACGTTTCAGAATACATTATGGCATTCAAACTAATAATTAATTTAAGCATATCAGTATTGACAATGACTTCGAAAAACACGAAATTGTTTTGTTAAGATAAGCCTTGACAGTAATAGAATGCCTTTCTTGAAATTTCTTGAACTGAACCCATTTCCAACATTCCATCGGGCAGCGCAAATTAGACCATATCAAGACATTTATAGCTTTGTTTCTTTAAAGCGCTTCTGGTTATTTTGTCTGTCTTTTTCTAATCATGTATGCTGCCAAACTGTGGAGCATATAAGGATTGTGTTGCTTTCAGATTTTCAATACTGACTGCATATTGTTCTTCTACATAAATACACTATTGAAGCAAACAGTGTAAACATATTTCCAATTGGGGAAAAAATTATGCATCATGTAACAAAAACAGAATTTGCTGTAAAACTACAAAAAGTCTGGCAGCATCTGGTGGACGGAAATCAAAGTTAACATTTCCAGTCTGCTGACCCTTCTTCAGAATTTCAACATCTGTCAAAGAATTTCAGAGTATTTCCTGATCATTATTGTGTAAGTTTGAGGGCAAACTAGGAAAAAATGGGCAACATGTTGTCTAAATTGAAATGAACTTCAGAGTGCTTCAGTGCAGAAAGACCTGATTGTCTTGGTCCAATCATTTGAGCAAATTAGTGAGCAAGGGCTGAAGGAAATAAGGAAGGCCAATGGAATTTTGGCATTTATTTCTAAAGGACTAGAGTATAAAAGGCGGGAAGAGTTGATCCAACAGTATGATGGCTTAGTGAGAACAAACCTGGAGTATTACGTGCAAATTTGGCCCCTTTACTTGAGTAGAGATGTAGTTGCATTGGATAGAGTTCAGAGGACATTCAGTCGATTGGTTGTCTTTTGAAGGGAGATGTAGCAGTTTAGGACTATACTCTCTGGGATTTAGACGAGTGCAGTCCTCTTCAGTCTACCTCTCAATCCATTTCTCAGTTTTGTAAAATTTATTTTCCCGATATTTAAAACTTCTCCTTCTGATTTATTTCTTTCCGTTTCCATATAATACTAAATCTGAGTTGTGGTCACTGTCCCAGTTATGGTCGCCCACTGTCACTTCATCCGATTGCTCATCTTCATTTCCTAGAACTAAAACTAGAAGCTGGTGGGCTTCTCAAATATATTTTATTAAAACATCCTGGGCACAGTATATGGATTTTCCAACATCAGTGTCTCCTATATTGCTTGAAACCCAGTTGATATTGGAATAGTTACTGTCCTAGTATTATTGTCCTCTTGTTCCTACTGGCGGAAACCTGTGTGCATGTGTTCTTCTATTGTTCTCTCTCTATTTAAGCATGTGTAATATATTCCTAGTTGTGTGATTGCCCCTTGCCCGTTTAGTATATCATCCCTTCTCACAAATGTAATTGGTTCTATAACCAATACTGCTACTCACATCTTTTTGTCACCCACTTTATCCTACAGCAAAACTCTATATCCAGCGATATTGAACTATCAATTTTCTCTACACTTTAATCAGGTTTCCGTTCTGGGGTTACATCGTACTGCCATATGTTTATCTGTGCCCTTAATTCGTCTGCGTTGTTTGCAGTACTCCTTTCATTGAAGTATAAACAGCTCAACTCCGTCAATTTTCTTTTCTTTGTATTTTTCACTTCTTTTGCTTTTCCAAGTCACTAATTACATCACGAACTAATGTGGTACCTCCCATTTCCTGATATGAATCTGAACTAACGAAGCCTACAAGTTGCTTCGCATTCCCTTGCCGTACTAGGTTAAAACCTCACCAAAGGAACGAGCAAACAAAACCCACAAGAATATTTATCCCAGCTCTGACCAGGTGCAATCCTTCAGGCTTGTACAGGTTCCACCTTCTCCTGATTGCATTAAATAGTGGAGCAGGCTCGTGGGGCGACATTGCCTGCTCTTGATCCCAGTTCTTCGATATGTTTTCATGCATCTGCTGCTATTGTCTTTCTGGGATGTAAAGCTCGCAAGTTTGGAAGTTGCTATCAAAAGAGTCTTGATGAATTGCTGAAATACATACTTTTGACGAAATGTACATTGCAGTAGTGGAATTAATAAATGTTAAATACGATACTAATCCAGTAGGCTGTTTATCCTGTATGGTGACGAGTTTCTTAACTGTTGCTGCAGCTACATAAATCCAAGCAACTTGAAAATATTTCATCACAATTTGACATGGCTGTCAAAGACATTGGGTAATCAGGAAGTAAGTTACTTGTTAGAGACGTCCAATCCTCTGACCTATTCCTGTAGCTATCATATATAAATGATTCGTATAGTTTAGCCTATAGTGATAATTTTGCAATTGTAATGCCAACGAAAGTAAATGTGAGATGCTAGGTTTATCCCCAATGGGAGATTGTGCTAGGAAACAAAATGATATTATTCCTGGACAAGTCCCAACCTAGATAGAATAATGGTTTGCTAGATGATATCATGTTCAGTCCTTTCATATTAACAATGTGGTGTCTCACTGAAAAACAAGCATGTAAGTTTGCCTTGAACATTAAAAACAAAGATTATTAAGCAAATTAAATGCAGATAAAATAGAATAAACCCAGCTTTTCATAACTAACACAAAATCAGCTACTTCTCTGGTAAATCTGAAAACCGCATCCTCTTTCTCATTCATATATCCAAGTTTAAACATTCTCCGCCTCAAATAATATTTTCAGGGTTTTATCCAAATGCCTGTGGCCTCGAACCAGTACTAAATTTCTTGGTCTAAGCTAATCAGTATTTTCATATCTTTTTCTTTCTCGGAAGCATTGCTTTGCATATCTGTCTTCAGCCAAGATCAGCACAACTGATCCAAAGTGAAACAAAGACCTTTTCAGCTTTGTGTGTTGCCCATAACCTTAAAAAGTAACTAGAAAGTTTCACCAGAAGGCTTAGGCAGGATGGTGTGTACCTTGCACGCTCTGAATCTCTCCTGTCTCAGCAGAAACTCATTAATTCTGGGAAGCATAGCTCTCAAAAATATTGTAAACAAGTCACTATGGTTCTAAAAATAATGATAAGACAATCATTAACACCGTTAGATACACAGGAAAATCCACTAGTCATTAATTCAAAATTCAAAAATCCAAACATAGAAATTAATAATAATAAAACCACGTGTATTAAATCAAAATTGTCATTTATTTACATTTGTATGGGTACACGTTATCGCATACTCATGAGACAATGAGCGTCGTCACTTCCAAATTTGAGATGTTGGGGTAATTGGTGGTGAATCAGTTTAAAATACTTAGGTCTAGAACAGTACCAAAGGAACTCCTACTTGGATGTCCTTGGGCCAAGATGAGTAAACTCGAAAAGTTAGACTACTTTACTCAGCATTAATTTTGATTCTAATCGATGGAATGTTTACCCCCAAATCCTATTGATTTGCGTTTTGCCAGGGTTCTGTGATGCCAGTTTTGACAAATTCTGCCATGATGTCAATGACATTCACTTGCACGTCACCTTTAGAATTATGAATATGTTTGGACCAACCTGTAGTGCATTGAAGAGCTAAGTGTCTCTCCTGGAACCAAGCTGTGTGTCAGTAAGCAACTGATAACGGAATAAGTGTTGCTCAATCGCATATTAGAGCCTTCTTCAATCGTTTTACTAATTATTAAGAGTAAGGTGAGGGGGTAGTAACTGTTGTGTTTTGAAATGTCGCTCATGAATGGACAAAACAAAATGGGCAATTTTCTAAATGCCCAAGTTGTAACTGTGATGGACAAACTTAGCTCATACTACAAAAGCTGTAACTTTATCAGGAACCACAGATTGGCAGTGTACCATGCTTTCAGTTATTTCTTGTTACAGTGTAGTGTATCAAATAGCTGAAGACTGACATCTGTGATAATGAGTACACAAGAAGGACGTTGTGACTGATGGCCCATCTAGATGGTTCCAGAATAGTCAAGATTGTCTTTTTCACTAGTTTCTCCAATAACTGAGCATTTGTTATATTTTAAAAGCCTCCTTCACTTGTTAAGTGTTTAACATTTCACCATCACTGTAAACGGGATGTGGCAGAACTGCAAGACAATGATTTGATTGATTCTTTATGGAAGCACTTAGTTCTATTGACTATATGCTGCATATTCTTCATTCGCAAATATCCCTGGGTTATAGTTCCACAAGATTGATACTTTAGATTTAACGACGTTTCTGGCATGCTTTCTTTCCTGTGCTGTTCACTATATTGAGAATATGCCAAATCACGAGATTAAAAATTGTGGTTGAATAAACATTTGCTGCAACTAACAGTCCACACCACCTAATGGATGTCCAGTTTTGAATCGATAAAATTGTTGCATATATTCACTTAACACCCATATTGGGAAGGAGTTTGCCTGCACAAGATATGTCAATGCTGTGGTGCACAGATGCATCTTCAACAAGAAAATTAGTGAAGAAGAGGTCAAGTGCGTCTTTCCCTTCTGTTTGTTTCATTAAAAACTCCCCCAGATGTAGTCCTGTCATTATCTCATTCTGCACTTGATAAGATAGGTTAGTCATGATGTAACCAACCTTCACTCTTCTGAAGGTCTCTGAAGTCTTCCACCGAGTACATTTTGACACTGACACCGTTCTGTTTCATCCAATTTGTGTTCTGTTTGTTTCAAGTTCTCATTTGTCTGCAGAAGGTAGTCGATAGTAATCAGAAAGAGATTCCATTGCTGATATTTAAATAGAATCCGTGACACCACCTGGCATCCAGAGTCAATGTTCCACATTCCCAGTGTTGTGTGCAGTGTGCTGCCAACTTTGACAAGACTGCCCTTCGTGTGGGACAATTCATTGCAGAAAACAATTCAGGAGACCAACAGTATACTGACCTTCATTGAAAGTGGATGTGAAGTCGGGATATCTTCAACCTAAGGAATTACATATTTAAAATAATGGGAATGCAGTGTGGATTCATTAGACGGATTCCAGGTATGGCAGGATTATCCTATGAAGCAGACTAATCTGACTTAGCCTGTACTCTTAGAAGAATGAGAGGTGATCTGATTAAAACGTGAGACATTCAAACAAAGCTGCACAAACGAGGTGCGGCAAGAATGTTTTCCCTGGCTGGGGGGTCTAAATTAAGACTGAGATGAGGAAAATATAACTCACTGAAAGCCTGTGGATTGCTCTAATCCAGAAGGTGGAGGAAGGTGCAGGAAACTAGAGCACCCAGAGGAAACCCACGCAGACACAGGGCGAATATGCAAACCTCATACAAACAGTCACCCAAGGGTGTAATTGAACGAGGGTCCATTATCACAAAGCTGGTCTTTTTTTTTACTAAAAGCTGTTCCTTGGATGAAGGATACTGTGTTCTTGATTTTTTTTTTTTCAGAGGGCTAATAAACTAGGCTGGGCTCCAGGTCAGTCTGGTTTGCAACAGAGATGGAATGGACTTTGAGAGGCATTTTGTTTATAAGTAAAAGGATGAGACTTCAGGCCAAAGTGGTAATGTTTTAGAAATGACCTGTATAATGAAAAGGGAGTGGTCAGCTCTAGCTGAGCAGTTTAGTTCAGTCTTGAACTGGTGAGGAGTGCAACAGTGGGCTGTGTGGAAACTCTCTCTCTCTTTCTGCCCTTCAACTTCAACCTGTAAGCATGTATTCCATTTATACTGGTTTTTAAAGGGAGCTTGCTTATTGGAACTGTTGTGTATTTTCCGAACAGCATAATTAAGTCTAGTTTGGACAGACTGAGTTCTTTCAGAGTTCTTTATTCTGTTTTTTTTTGTGATTCATTGTGTAATGTGAATAGATTTGTGTCTGTTTTAAAATCTAGTAGCCAACTGAGCTAGCTTACACTGAGTAAGTTTCACTGTCCACTTACTGAAACAAATTGCAAAGTTATGGCCTGAGTTGCCTCTTAAGAATGTTTTGAGTGGTTTGGCCTGGTCCATAACAAACTGGGGATTCTTTGCAGGATTTTAAACAGTAAGTGGTCCGTGCTAGTGTCTTTATTTCAGGTGTTTGTTTCGTTGGGTAGACAAAGCTTCGGATAAGAATGGCTCTTTCAGTCGCCAGAAGTTTTCTGGATGTGGATGCGATGATTTTGGAAGTTTTGCAAAACGTGAATAAGACCACGTTGCACTAATGAGCAGAAAATCTGGAATTGGAACTGCCTGCTTTTGTGAGGAAATGAGAGAAAATTGAAGCAATAGCTCAGCATTTAAACTTACTGGAGAAACATCAGAATCGATAGAGATGGCAAGAATTCAATTGCAAATGAAACAGCTTGAATTAGAGGCAAGAGATGAGGAAAGGAGCAGAAATGAAACAGTTTGAGTTACGATTAAAAGCAGAAGAGATGGAATAAGAGAGAGCAAAGAAAGAAAAAGAGAGAGCTTTTGAACTCCAAAAACTGATCCTTCAAAAGGAAAATCAACTTAAAAGGCTGGAGATAAAGACTGAGGGTAGGCTTAGTGAGGAAAAGAGTGAAGATGAGCAAGCCCCTCGTAGTCAAAAACCTAGTGAGAAACTGTTTAAGTATGTTCAAGTGTTGCCTAAATTTGCTGAAAAGGATGTCAAAGCGTTTTTCATCTCATTTCAAAATATGGCTAAACAAATGCAGTGTTGTTGATCTAAACGTAACTTGTAGTAGGGCTGGTAACGTGCTCGCACCACTATCAGAGGAGGTATCTAGATGTATGAGAAGGTGAAAAAAAAACAGTTTAAGTGCATATCAGCTGTTACCAGAAGACTATAAAGATCGTTTCAGGGATCTAAAGAAGGACCCTGGACAAACCTGATCAATTTGAAAGGATCAAATATAGTAATTTTGATAGACGGATAATAGCTTTTAAAATTGAGCAAACCTATGACACTCTTACAGAGGTAATTATTTTAGAGGAATTGAAAAAATCACTGCCTGAAGTAATACAAACTCATGTGGAAGAGCAGAGAGTTAAAACAGCAAGGCTAGCAGCTGAAGTGACTGATGATTATGTGCTGGTCCATAAAACTTGGCTTGGCTCCCAGAATCGATTTCAGTCCATGAGGGATAGACACTGGGGCAAAGAGAAATCCTCACATGGAAAGGGAAAGGTAGATGCCAGTTAAGATCACAAGGATAATTTGCCACAGGGTTAAAAAGAAACCCTTGATGGGGAAAAAGAAGATAAAAAGCTCTTGTGTTTTCATTGTAATAAAGTGGGCCAGATGAAATCACAATGCTGGTGAGCGAGGGGAAAGCCAGATATATGAAAACCAGACAAGCCTGAAAGTTTCGTTGAACTAGTAACAAAAAGCACAAGGGAAGTTAGACAACTGCTTCAGATTTTACAAGATGATCAGAGATTCGTTAAGGAGGAAGTGCCAGATCTGTTTAAAAAATATACATGCAAGGGTAAAATTTATTCACATATGCCAGGAGTAATGGTTAATGAGATTGCAGTATTAAGGGACAGAGGCTCCTCTCAGTACGTAATGTTAAAGGATGAGAAGATATGCTGTCCTGAGGGACTATTGCCAGAAAAGGTACTTGTAACAGGAATTCATGGTGAGACAAAAAGTGCTCAGTTATATAAGGTGAGACTAAAGAGTCCAGAGAGGAGTGGAGAGTTTGTGGTGGGTGTACTGGATAAACTCTCAGCTTCAGGAATACAATGTCCTTGGAAATCATATAGCTGATTCACCAGTAGGCGTGCTGCCTACTCTAATTGAAAATCCAGTGGAGACATAGGCAACTTAAGACCTGAAGGATGTTTATCCAAGAATTTTCCCTGATTGTGTGATAACAAGATCACAGAGGCACAATTTGAAGAAAAAGAGATCAAAAGGCACAGATAAGGAAGTCGACATAGTGTTATGCGAGACATGTTTTGATCAGATAAGTGGAACAGAGAAGGAGCAAATAGGTAAACATGCGAGAATCATTAGCTTTGCTAAGCTGATTGAATTTCAGCAGAAAGATGAGGAGTTAAAGCACCTTATATCAAAAGGCATTTATTGAGAAAGAAAGTGAATGCTTCCCTGCGTATTATTACTTAACTAATTATGTCTTAATAAGCAGTTACAGTGACTGGAGCTCACCTATAGTCATGGTACTATCACAAAGTCAATGCTGTTACAAAAACTGATGCATATCCAATTCCACGGTTGGAGGACTGTGTTGCAAAGGTGGGACAAACAACTTACACTTCTAAGTTGGATTTCCTCAGAGGCTACTGGCAAGTACCTCAGTCAGAACGAGCAAAGGCAATTTCAGCTTTGATAATACCAAATGGACTATATCAGTTCAAAGTCATGTTGTTTGGTATGAAAAAAGCTTCAGCAACATTTCAGAAACTGACTAATAAGTTCATTGCCGGATTACCTAACTGTGTGGTGTGCATTAATGACCTGGTGATTTTTAGTCACTCATGGAAGGAACATTTACAGCATTTACCGGACTTGTTCAATTGACTTTGGAAGGCAGCCTTGGTGGTAAACCTAGCTAAACGTGAATTTACCAAAACCAAAGTCACCTTCCCAGTCTATTTCCACATATCTCCCCATGTGATAGCAATAGCTCTTGCAGGTCATTTTGATACTCTTATGGAATGTAATTCAATAATTTATCCCAATTTTTGACAACTTCCTCATTGTCCAATTTGATTTGAAGAATGTCCAATTCAGAATCCTCTGAATTCAGTTCTTCTTTCTGTGCTGTAATCTTGAACACCTTCTCCCCTTGCTTTCCTTCCCTATCAAAATACCTTTTGAGCATATTCGTATGATCCACTCTGTGAGATTTCTTCCCGTCTGGAGTCCTCACTTTCCTCTTGATTTGATCAGGTGAATCTCACCTGGCTTTAAGAGGCTCACCTGTTGCTGGAAGTAGCACAAATACCTTATCCCCAGTTTCAAAATTGTGAATTAATGATTTCTTATCCACTTCCTCTTTCATTGTATGCTGTGATACTTTTAAGTGATATCTAGTCAACTCTCAAAATCGATTCAGTCGTTCTCTCAAATGTGATACATAGTCCAAATGGGTGGTCTCTGAAGTTTGACTTATTAATTTCTCCTTAATCAATTTTAACGGTCCTGTTACTTCATGACCAGAAATTAATTCGAATGGTCTGAATTTGGTCGATTCATTTAGCACATCTCTGATTTCAAAAAGTACAAATGGAACTCCTTCATCCCAATCATCTTGATAATCTAGACCATAAGCCCTCAACATGGTCATCAGAGTTTGAGGTCCTCTCTCTCACACTCCCTGCGATTCTGGATGGTATGCAGTAGATTTGAATTGCTTTATTCCCAAGTTAACCATAACCTCCTTGAATAGCTTGGAAGTGAAGTTGATCCTTGATCTGACTAGATCTCTACTCGTAGTCCGTATTGAGTAAAAAAATCAATAATTATTCTGCAACCCTTTTTGCTGGATGTTGTCTAATGGGATTGCCTCTGGAAATTGAATCGACACATCCATTATTGCTAATAAATACCCACTTTTTGTTTGAAGTAGTGGACATTTGCAATCAATAAAGACTCTTGAGAAAGGTTCCTGAAATGCTGAAATAGGTATTAAAAGTGCAAGTTTTATTACTGCGTGTGGTTTTCCAATTAGCTAACATGTATGACACGTCTGGCGAAATTCAACTACACCTTTGTGTAGTCCAAATCAGCAAAAATGTCTTTGTATTTTAGCCTGTGTTTTCCTCACCCCAAATGACTGTCAAGTGGTAGCCCATGTGCCACTAGCAGCACCTCCTTTCTCTACCCTACTGGCACAAGTTGATGAATCTTTGCACAATTTTCATCTGCATGAATGTGTCATTGTCTCCATTTTCTTATTAAGACATCATTTGTTAAGGAGCAACACAGGAATATATTCACTTTCTTTCTCAGTAAATGCCTTTTGATAAAACTGTTTTAAAACCTCATATTTCTGCTGTAATTCAATCAGCTCAGCAGAGCTAACAATACTGGCATGTTTATCTATTTGCTCCTTCTTTGTTCTGCTTATCCATTTATCTGATCAAAGAGTGTTTCGGATAACACTACATCTGCTTCCTTATTTGTGCATTTTGATCCCACCTGCTTCAACTTATGCCTCTGTGACCTTGTGATCACACAAACAGGGAAAATTCCTGGATAAACATTTTTCAGGTCTTAAGTTGCCTGCGTCTCCACAGGTTTTTCAACTAGAGGAGGCAGCACACCTACCAGAAGGATTTAAAGAGAGAGTTAAGAAGAGCAAAGAGAGGACTTCAGCATTTTTTTGCAGGTAGAATAAAGGGGAATCCTAAACCTTTCTATCGGTATGTGAGGAATAAAAGGATGGCTAGGATAGGAATAGGGCCAAGGTTAGAGTGATGCTGGAAAAGCACAGCAGGTCAGGCAACATTAGAGGAGGAGGAAAAAAATCGATGTTTCAGGCAAAGGCCCTTCATCAGGAAACGTAGGAATAGGGTCAGTCAAAGACAGAAGTGGGAAGTTGTGTGTAGACCCTGTGGAGATCAGAGAGGTGCTAAATAAATATTTCCCATCAGTTTTCACTCGGGAAAAGGAGAATATTGTAGAAGAGAAGAATGAGATGCGAGATAATGGACTAGAAAGGATCAAGGTTCATAAGGAAGAGATATTATCAATTCTAGAAGGTCTGAAAGTAGTTAGGTTCACTGGGCTGGATGGGCTTTATCGCAGGATTCTCTGGAAAGCTAGGGAGGAGCTATTGGATCTTTTGGTTTTGATCTTTGAGTCGTCATTGTCTATGGGTTTAGTACTGCAAATATTGTGTCCTGGTTCAAAAAGGGCAGTAGAGATGACTCCGGTAATTATAGACTAGTGAGCCTTACGCCTGTTGTAGGAAAAGTTTTGTAAAGGATTATAAGATATAGCATTCATAACCATCCAGCAAGCAACAATTTGATTTCAGATAGTCAACATGGTTTCGTCAAGGGCAGGTAATGTCTCACAAACCTAATTGAGTTTTTTGAGAAGGTGATGAAACATTTTGATGAGGGTAGGACAATTGACGTGGTGTTCATGGACTTCAATAAAACCTTTAATAAGGTTCCACAAGGTAGGTTTTTGGAGAAAATGCAAAGGTATGAGATCGAGGGTGCTATCGCAGTTTGGATTAGAAACTGATTTTCTGTAAGAAGGCAGTGAGTGGTGGCTGATGGGAAATTTTCAGCCTGGTGTCTGGTTACTAGTGGTGTGCCACAAGGATCTGTTTTGTGACCACTATTGTTTGCCATTTTTATAAATGACTCAGACGCAGGCATACGTGGTTGGATTAGTAAGTTTGCAGATGACACTAAAGTCAGTGGAGTAGTGGACAGTGTGGAAGAATGTTGGAGGTTGCAGGGTGACTTGAATAAATTGCGCAATTGGGCTGAGAGGTGGCAAATGGAGTTCAATGCAGATAAATGTGAGGTGATACACTTTGGGAAGAATAACATGAAGGCAGAATACTAGGTCAATCGAAAGATTCCTGGTAGTGTGGATGTGCAGAGGGATCTTGGTATCTATGTACACCGATCCCTGCAAATTGCTACCCAAGTTGATAGTGCTGTTAAGAAGGCATGCAGAGTGTTCGGTTTTATTGGCAGAGGGATTGAGTTCTGGAGCCGTAATATTAGTGCGACCACACTTGTAATATTGCGCACAGTACTGGTCACCCCATTACTGGAAGGTTGTGGAAGCATTGGAAAAGGTGCAAAGGAGATTTACCAGGATGTTGCCCGGTCTGGGAGGGAAGGTCTTATGAGGAAAGTCTGAGAGACTTGGGTCTATTCTCATTGGAAAGAAGCGGGCTAAGAGCGGATTTGATGGAGACATGCAAGATGATCAGAGGATTAGATATGGTAGACAGTGGAGGTCTTTTTCTTGGGATGATGACGTCAGCTTGTATGAGGGGGCGTAGCTACAAGTTGAGGCGTGTCAGATTTAAGACAGATGTCAGAGGCAGGTTCTTCACTCAGAGAGTGGTAAGGGCAGGGTATGCCCTGGCTGCTAATGTAGTTAACGCAGCCACATTAGAGAGACTTAAACAATCTTTAGATAAGCACGTGGATGAAGATGGGATAGTGTGGGGGTTGTCATCAGATTAATTCACAGGTCAGCGCAACATCAAAGGATGAAGGGCCTGTTCTGTGTTGTATTGTTTTATGTTCTATGTCCTACCACTGAATCAGCTCTATCATTTGCAAGGACAAATTGTATTCCTGGAGCTGTACAGTACTCCAACCACAAATTCTCCACTCTTCCCTCAACTCTTCAGCCTCACTTTACATAACTAAGCACATTTTGTCTCACCATAAATTCCTGTTACCAGTAACTTCTCTGTCAATAATCTCTCAGGAGTGCATACCTCCTCATCCTTCAGCATTACAGTTTTAGAGAATCCCGTGTCCCTTAATATTGTTACCTCCTTATCTACTACTCCTGGCCTAGGTGAATAATCTTTACTGTTGCATGTATATTTTCTAAGCAGATCTGGCACTTCCTCCTTATTCAACCTCGGATCATCTTGTACAATCTGAGGTATTTGTCTAACTTCCCTTGTGCTTTTTGTTACTGTCCAACAAAACTTCGACATTTTACTGGTTTTCCTATACCTGGCTTTCTCCTAGCCCACCAGCACTGATTTCATGTGGCCCACATTATTACAATGAACACACCGGAGCTTTTTAACTTCTTTTTCCCAATCAAGTTTTTTTTAACCTATGGTAAGTTATAATTAAGATGTTCACTGACATCTACCAATCCCTTTCCATGTAAGGATTTCTCTTTTCCCCAGTCGTCATGGACTGAAATTGATTCTAGAAGCCAAACCGAGTTTTATGGACCAGCTCATAATCATCAGCTACTTCAGCTGTTAACCTTACTGTTTTACCTCTCTGCTCTTCCACATCAGTTTACATCACTTCAGGCAGTGAATTTTTGACTTCCTCCAAAATAATTGCCTCTCTAAGAATATCATAGGTTTGATCGATTTTTAAAGCTCGTATCCATCTATCGAAATTACTCTGTTTGATCCTTTCAAACTCAATATGGGTTTGACCAGGTACCCTCCTTAGATTGCTGATTCGTTGTTTATAGACTTCTGGTAAAGGCTTATATGCACTTAAAATGGCTTTTTCATCTCTTCATATTCCCCAGATACCTCCTCTGATAGTGATGTGAATACTTCACTATCCCTACCTATTTCATTTGGATCAACAAAATCCACATTACCACTGGCCACTGCATTTGTTTAGACACTTTTTCAAATGTGAAGGAAAAAGGCTTCCACAACCTTTTCATCAAATTGTGATAATGCTTGAACCTACTTAAACAGTTTCTCCCTAGGCTTCTGGCTATTAGGGTCTTGCTCATCCTCACTCTCTTCCTCACTAAGCCTCTCTCGCTGTTTAAAATCCCACAAAGATACCCCAATCTGTCATAGACTGGGTCAGAACATTCTTAAGCAGACAGCCCCAGACCATAACTTTGCAATTTGTTTTGGTACGTGAACAGTGAAAATTCCCAGAGTAAGATAGCTAGGTTGATTGGTCCTAATCTTACTCTAGTCATTCTTTTATTCCTGATATACCTGTAGAAAGCCTTAGATTTTCCTTGATCCTACCTGCCAATAACGTCTCATGTCCTTTCCTGGCTCCTTTTAATTTCTCTTCACGTCTTTCCTGGCTAACCTGTAACTCTCAAACACCCTAACTAAGCCTTCATGTCTAATCTTAACATAAGTCTTCTTTTCCCTCTTGACAAGAGCTTCAACTTCTTTCGTAAACCATGGCTCAACTGCTCGACCAATACCTCCCTGCCTGATAAGTACCTACTTATCAAAGACACGTAGTCGCTGTTCCTTAATTAAGTTCCACATTTACATTGTGCCCATTCCCTGAAATTTCCTTCCCCATCCTATGCATTCCAAATCTTGCCTAATCACATCATATTTGCCTTTCCCCCAGCTATAATCCTCGTCCTGCAGTTTATACCTATCGCATTCCATCACTAAAGTAAACATATTGTGGTCACTATCACTAAAGTGCTCACCTACTTCCAAATCTAACATCTGGCAGGTTTCATGACCCAGCATCAAATCGAGTGTGGCCGCGTCCCTTGTTGGCTTATTTGCATACTGTATAAGGAAATCCTCCTGCACACATTGGACAAAAACTGACCCATCTAAAGTACTCGAACTGCAGTATTCCCCGTCTATATTTGGAAAGTTAAAGACCCCATGACAACTACCCAGTCATTCTCGCTCCTATTAAGAATCATCTTTGCTAACCTTTCCTCTACATCCCTGGATAATAGAGCATGATTTCCCTTTCATAAATCCGTGCCCACTGTTCGATTGTGTGACTGTTTTCTAAATGCTCTGCCATTAAATATTTCCTAATGAGCTGCAGCATGTTTAACTCGAATAATGTCAGCCTTCAACTGGTCCATAATTTCCTGTTTCTTGCTTTCTCTACCTCCTTTTTTAACCAGTCGGTTTATATTAGATATCCATGGACACTGTTCCAGGGTTTACAGAAGTTTGAAAAAATGACTAACGAAGCATCCAATATATCCCAAGCCATTTCGTCAGGGGGCTATGGGGTATAGATTTTCAGGCCCTGGGAATCTATTGGCATTTCTTCACATCAATTTCCCCAACGCCGTTTTCCTACTAATACTGAAGTCTTTTAACCCGTACCTCTAACGAGACCATATATTATCCGTCATTCTTGATACATAGAAACATAGAAGAGAGACGTAAGATTGGGCCACTCCATCCTTCAAGTCTGCTCTGCTATTCCTTATGATAATGGCTAATAATTGAGTTCAAAACCCTAATCTTACCAAAGCCCCATATCCATTGATTGCAGTAGACACAACAGTAATTTCTACCCAAGCTTTGTCAAGACAGAACTAAAGTTCATACTTAATTGTTCTGTCATCTCTTTCTTCGCAACCTCCCAAATTTCTGAATGCGAGTTATCTACATTTGTCTTCACTCATGCTTTTCTCTTTACACACCAGTAGAATTTTTTTATGTTCAGTTTGTATTTTCCCTGCAAGGTTAATCTCATACTCCACTCCCCCGTCATAATCCATCCCTTTATCCTTTTTTACTGAAATCTTTTCCATTAATGTATACAAATATCAAATATCATCGGTGCATTACTTATGCGAATTTAACATTGCAGTGTATAGATACAAATGTGCACGTTAAATAAATACATAGGACAAATTTGTATGCATGTAGGTGGGCATTGATAACTCTATATGGCCGTAGAAATGTTTTGAAAACCATAACAAAGGTGAGTCAAAATAGGTGGAGCATTAACATAGCTACTATTCCAATCAGAAAACTGTACGTGTGTCACAACTGAACCAGATTTCCAACAATAGGAAAAAAAACAAATAGACTACTTCAGTAGAGATACAAACGGTATGCTGCTAATAATTTAAATACATCTCATAATTAAATATGACTTCATGCGATGTTTTGCAAGTAAACTTTTTTCTCACACGACATGCGGAAATAATTTGTTGTTCACACAGTAATTCCTTGTTTTTACTTCCAAGTGTCCAGATGAAAAAAAATCTAAAACTTGCTTTCTCATTTGTGTTTTCAGGCATACAGCAGCAGACCGCGGGATTTGGAGCAATCCTCCATTGAAAGATGCTCTTCAGGACAATATGGGATGGGGTTATATACTTCGGATAAATGCGAAGTGGAACCTGATCCCAGAAGGCTCGTAGAAATACATTCTCGAGCCTTGTAGGTGCGCTGAATGGGTACATTGTGACTCGAATTAATGTTTTGTCAGTGTGATGAGAAAGTTGACAAAAATGTATTTGGTCTGCTTACTCTGGCTAACTTAATTGAAGAATATTACTCAAACTTGCATCACATTATGTTCCAAGATGAATAAGCTCTGTACAGTCAAATTGCATGCTTCCCGAATGAACGACGGCAGTGTACATCACAATAATGTTTGGCTATATATAGATATTAATAAAGAAAATGTCTCTTCACGTAGTTGTAGATGAGCGTACCCATTTCATAATGATCTGGAGTTTTGCACCGTAAGACTGTCACCTGTATATAGCACCTGGTATTCCTTGTTTACTGAAAAGACAATTTTAATTGAATATGTAACACACTTTCTGGAAGGACTACTGCTTTTTTTTAAGCTTGCTGATATACTATTCTGCATTTACCTTATTTGAACGGAATACCCCACCAACCCCACACCCCATTACCTCCCAACCATCAGCTCAATCTCTCCCAATTCTGATCATTCCCCCGTCATCTATTTCTGGACAATGCACTGAGTCGTCATTTTTTTCTAAATGCGATAGAATAAACATAATGGCCGAGTCGTGGATATATGAATAATAAGCAAAATATATATTCTATACACAACAGGGGATGGAGACGAATGTTGATATTTTTCAGAACCAATGTGCAGATGCTAGTGACGAGCAATTGTGGACCATTAAGAAGGCAAATTCATACTTTGAACGGCTTCAAAGACTTTATTTTTCTTACTTGTGCATTGAAACTTAATTTTTAATCTATCTACTCCATCTACTCCATTGAGTCCAGTTAACTTGCTACGTTACTTGATATCAGTGTCTATGCAGAAGCCTTCGACAGAGACACTTAGATTCGTCAATGTTTTAAAAGTGCATTTTGGTGTTAGTGAATCCAATTTACTTAATAAAGAAATAATTCTGATTCAGAGCATTCTGTCTTGCATCCTTTTTAGCTGCAATTCCATTTGCTGGCCGTTGGATATCAAGCAAAACTGGTTTTATTTTCTAATTCTAAATGTGTGTGAAAATGTGCTGCTCAGTTACATTGATACAATGCATTTAACTTTGAGGATTAAAATTCATTGATATTGTTTAAAAAAAACTAACATTGAAAACGTGAAATATCACGCACCATCCAATTATTTTTTGGTAAACTTCAATCAATCATCATGAATCAATTGTTGTTTGTCTATAACAAAATTATTTGCACTGTAATTTCGAATATGGGTATTCTACTTCCATCGAAGATGGAAACCCATTTCATTAAAGCATAATCGAATCTGTTGGTCAGCTATTTGAACTAGATTTAATATAAATAATAGACATTAAGCACTTTTTGGCATTTGGAATATTAAAAATGCCCATCAATCTTGAAATATCATTTTTTAAAAATATCTGAGGACTTTGTACTTGAGACATGAGTTCTGAAGACAATAACAAAGAAACTGATTAGGCACTTATACTAAATAGGTACAAACACAGCAGCAGAAGAGGCAACAGTAGAATTTAGAGATTATGGACAGTGACTTCTGCAATATTCAGTGAACTCTATACCATCAGCTGGATGACTTCAGCGACATGGAAATATAATTGTTCATGCAGCATAATTTCAGTCAAGATGGTAATGCCAATACAATGATCAGAAATCGGAGCAATTGTCAACCATTCTTGCTTGTAATGCAAGAGGGAAATCTGCTGGGACTAGGTTCTTCAGGTTTTGACATTTATTGATTATTTAATAGTGGTGAAGGAAGTTGTTATTAAAATGTGGTGGTGGCTGACATAAAACGCACACAGTTAGCACCCAAGACATAAAAGTTTGGTGAGCGTGGCAAGTTGGGAGTATTATTGTTAAGGCTTGTCATGATCGGAGATCAGCCAGCACAGGGACTCATATGGGTGATGCAATTACATAAGAGTGAGTTAATTTATTAATGTCATGCTTCATTTCTTAATATAGAAGCACATGTCCCTAAAACAATCGAATATTGGTTAATAAACGTTTCTTTTTAATTGTGCACCATTTCAGATTAGAACAAAACAAATAATTTTTTTAGCCCAGTAACAGGACCTTCACCCCGCCAAGCCTGAGCTGAACCAAATCTACTTTCTAAACCTGATGCCCAATTCCAAAGCGTCCATATTCCTCTGATCCCCACCTGTTCATGTATCTGTCTAGACGCAGCTTAAATGAATCTGCCATGCCTGCCTCTACTATCTCTACTGGCAACGTGTTCCAGACACCCACCAAATTCTGTGTAAAGCACTTGCCACTTGTATCCCCCTTAAACTTTTCACCTCTCACCTTGAAAGCATGACCTCTCGTCATTGAATCCTTCACCCTGGGAAGACACTCATCTCTGGGCAAAAGTGAGGACTGCAGATGCTGGAAAACAGAGTAGAGATCAGAGTGGTGCTGGAAAAGCACAGCAGGTCAGGCAGCATCCGACGAGCAGGAAAATTGACATTTCGGGCAAAAGCCCTTCATCAGGAATGGAGGCTGGGAGCCTCCAGGATGGAGAGATAAATGGGGGTTCGGTGAGGCTGGAGAGAAGGTAGCACAGAGTACAACAAATGAATTGGGTGGGGATGGAGGTGATAGGTCAGAGAGGAGGGTGGGGAAGATTGAAAAGAGTACAATAGGTGAATGGGGATGGGAATGGAGGTGATAGGTCAGAGGGGAGGGTGGAATGGATAGGTGGGAAGGGAGATTGGCAGGTAGGACAGGTCATGAGGACAGTGCTGAGCTGGAAGGTTGGAACTGGGGTAAAGTGGAGGGAGGGGAAATCAGGAAACTGGTGAAGCCCACATTGATACCCTTGGGTTGAAGTGTTCTGAGGTGAAAGATGAGGCGTTTTTCCTCCAGGCATCGGGTGGTGAGGGATTGGCAGAAGAGAAGGTCTAGGACTTGCAGAGTGGGAGGGGGAGTTGAAAGTTTGGGCCGCAGGGCGGTGGGGTTGATTGGTGTGCATGTCCTGGAGACATTACCTGAAGCACTCTGTGAGGAGGCTTCCAATCTCCCCAGTGTAGAGGAGATCGCATTGGGAGCAATGGATACAATTAATGACATTGGTGGATGTGCAGGTGAAACTTTGATGGAGCTGAGGAAGGAGGTGTGAGTGCAGACCTTGCAATTCCTGTGGTGGCAGGGCAGGGTGCCAGGATGGGAGGTTGAGTTGTTGGGGGGAGTGGACCTGACCAATCAGTGACGGAGGGAATGGTCTTTGTGGAAAGCGAAACGGGGTGGGGAGGGAAATATATCTCTGGTGGTGGGGTCAGGTTGGTAGGGTGGAAAGTGAGGAGCAAGGGAGTTCTTCCTTGTTACGGTTGGAGGGGTGGGGTTTGAGGGCGGAGGTATGGAATGTGGATGAGATGTGTTGGTGGGCTTCTTCAACCAAGGGGGAAGGGAAATTGTGATCTCAAAAGAAGGAGGTCATCTGGTGTCTTCTGTGGTGGAACTGGTCTTCCTGGGAGCAGATACGGCAGAGGCAGAGGAATTGGGAATATGGGACGGCATTTTTGCAGGAGATAGGGTGGAAAGATGTGTAATCCAGGTAGCTGTGGGAGTTGGTGGGTTTGTAAAAAAAGTCAGTGTCAGGTCGATCGTCATTAATGGAGATGGAGTTCCAGGAAGGAGAGGGAGGTGTCAGAGATAGTCCAGATGAATTTAAGGTTGGGGTCGAATGTGTTGGTGAAGTTGATGAACTGTTCAAACTCCTCGCAGGAGCACGAGGTGGAGCCAATGCAGTCATCAATGTAGCAGAGGAAGAGGTGGGAGGTGGTGCCGATGTAACTATGGAAGATGGACTGTTCTATGTAGCCAACAAAGAGATAGGCATAGCTGGGGCCCTACCAACCTTCGCATTAACCGCATCATCCGCCAACATTTCTGCCACCTCCAAACGGACCCCACCACCAGAGATATATTTCCCTCCCCACCCCTTTCTGCTTTCCGTAAAGATTATTCCCTCCATGACTACCTGGTCAGGTCCACGTCCCCCAACAACTCACCCTCCCGTTCTGGCACCCTGCCCTGCCACCACAGGAATTTCAAAACCTGCACCCACACCGCCTCCCGCACCTCCACCCAAGGCCCCAAAGGAGCCTTTCACATCCATCAAGATTTCACCTGAGCATTACCAGTGTCATTTATTGTATCAGTTGCTCCTGATGTGGTCTCCTCTACACTGGGGACTCTGGACGCCTCCTCACAGACCGCTTTAGGGAACATCTCAGGGACACCCGCACCAATCAACCCTACCGCCCTGTGGACCAACATTTCCATTCCCCCCCCCCACCCCCCACCAGCTGAGGACATGCAGATCCTGGGCCTCCTCTGCTGCCATTCCCTCACCACCCGACGCCTGGAGGAAGAATGCCGCATTTTCCGCCTCAGAACACTTCAACCCCAGGGCATCAATGTGGACTTCACCAGTTTCCTCATTTTCCCTCCCCCCACCATACTCCAGTTCCAACCTTCCAGCTCAGCACTGTCCTCATGACCTGTCCTACCTGCCACCCCACATATCTGTTCCACCCTCCTCTCCGACCTATCACAATTACCCCACCTCCACTTACCTATTACATTCTTAGCTAACCTCCCCCTAGCCCCACAACCTCCTTTTTATCTCTCTATCGCCTCGGTTCCCAGCCTCATTTACGAAGAAGGGCCTTTGCCTAAATCTTCGATTCTCCTGCTCCTCGGATGCTGCCTGAACTGCTATGCTTTTGCAGCACCACACACTCTCAACTACGAACTCTTATGATAAACAAGGGAGAAAATTTCACTGCCATTCAGTCCCACCTTTTCTTATTCATTATTAAAGTTTTTGTCACATTATTAAATTAATGACACTTCGCATTCAAGATAATGTAGCAAGAAAAGTACTTTCTTTCCGGGGAATCTGTACAAAGTTTATGTTAAAATGCTGCAAATCTAGTTTTATCTGAACAATCTTGTAGTTTTATTTTTAAAGTTATCAATGAAATGCATAGATTAGGAGAGGCGGTAACTGCAGTCTCATCTTTTTCCATATTGGATAAAAAGTCTGAATCATTGAAGAGCTATTCACATAATCAGTGTTTTCTTTTGCATCACTGAAATGTGGCTTGGGTGTCTATCAGGTGTGGCAAATGCAGAAATTACCTTAATTCTCATTGCCCTTGATACTTTGCAATATCCTTTCAACAAATCAACTTCAAATAAGAATGATGCACTGCCAACTCTATCAATGCAATTCCCTTGTCTAGGAATGAGTATGAATATATCCTTGTGACTGTATGGACTTTATTGTATGTTACACATAATCCAATGCACAACCTGGTTCAGGAATAAAACTACAGGAGAAATTCAATCACTCTGACTTGGTTCAAACAGCTGATTATCCAACAGGTATTAAATTCTCGTTGTTACTTTGGCCTGTTTCTTGATGTTAACCGAAGTGGGTTGTGTTTTCAGTCAGTTACATAAAATGCTGATCTCTTCCTAACATCAACGTACAGAGTGATGAAGATGTATAGTGCCACAGTTCGCTGCATGTGGCAACAGAAATTGTTAATCTGATCAAAAAGGTATATGTTAGGCTTGCCTTCATCTGTCAAGGCTATGATATAAAGCATTAGCAAGTCTTGTTATAGCTGCATAACACTTTAGTCAGGCTACATTTGGAATATTGCGTGCAGGTCTGTCCGACAGAAGGATGTGGAGGTCTCACAGAGAGCATAGAATCAGTTTACGAAGATGTTGACTGATTTGCAGGATATCAGCTATGAGGAGACATTGGATAAACTTGGTTGGCTTTCAACTGAACATCGAAGGAAGAGGATACACCTGGCAGAACATAGAATTGTACAGTACAGGGAGGGGCTCTTTGGCCCATGATCTTGTGCCAAACATAATGCCAAATGGAACTAATCCCTTTTGCCTGTGCTTGATCCATATCCCTTCATTCCTTGCAAATTCATGCACTTATCTAAACGTCCCTTAAATGCCTTTGCCATACCTACCTCAACTACCATGCCAGGCAGTGTGTTCTATGTAAACAGGCTTGCCCTTCATCTCCTTTGAACTTTCTCCCTCTGACCTTAAATGCAAGTTTCCTCGTAAGAGACATTTTAACTCTGGGGAAAGAAGGTTCTGACTGTCAACCCTATCTATGCATCTCATAATTTATAGACATCTTTCAAATCTCTCTTCAGCCTCTGCCACTCAAGAGAAAACAACCCGAGTTTTTCTAGCCTCTCATTATAGCTCATACCCTTTAATCCAGGCAGCATCCTCGTAAATCTCTTCTGCACACTCTGCACAATCTCCACATGCTTCCTGTAATGTGGCACCCAGAATTGAACACAATACTCTAAGTGTGGCCTTACCAAAATCTTATAACGTTGAAACATGACATCCTGATTCTTGTACTCAATTCCCTGACCAATAAAAGCAAGCATGCCATTCGCCTTCTTTACCACCCTATCTATGTGTGTGGACACTTTCAGGGAGCTGTGGACTTGAACAACAAGATCCTTCTGTACATTAGTTTTATAAAACTTTGGGAGTCGTGGATAAAATTGATATTCAGAGTATTTTTGCCCAGGATAGAAATGTCAATTGCTAGGGAGCATTGGTATAGGGTAGGAGGGGATAAGTTGAAAGAAGATACAAGAGGAACATTTTTATACATAAGGATAGTATGTATCTTAAATGCACTGCCAGGGGATCTGGTGGAGGTGGATACAATAGCAGCATTTAAGAGGCAGCTTGACAGAGATATGAATAGGCAGGAAATAGAATGATATGGACCACATAAATTCAAAATGCGATTCATTACAAAAGCCCTCATGTGTCAGTGCCATCCTGGAAGGCTGATGGACCTGTTGGTTAGCTACACTGTTCTTTGTACTTTGGGTGAAAAAAACTCACATCTGTGGCATACGTGGTTACATCCAAAGGTATCTTTGCAAACTTCTTTGCATTTTCTAATCAATCTCTCAATATCCCCTTGTTGACCTCTTTCTAGTTATGAAAATACTAAAAACTCCAAACTTACAATAGTCAGAATTTTACTTTGGGAATGGTCCCGTTTTCTTTGGCAGTCATTCTTGTTCATATCCTCCTCTACTATCCTTACTACTTGACACACCTGCAAGTTCTCACTATCTTCTTTATGATAGTACACTTTTAACATGTTCACATGATACAATTGATTCTTTTTTCTATAATCAAGAGATAAAATTAAATATATTACCTGACTAACTATTTTAATCACTTTATAGTAACCAATAAATTTTGCTTTTAATGGATAGCATTGCAAAGTTTGAAGTGTCAAATCTTCATCTCCCGCTTTAAAACTTCTCTTCACGTGTTTACCTGTCCACTTTTTCATCTTGTGTTGGGAATGTTTTAGACAGTTCTGTGCAGTTTTACATGTTCCTATTAGCCTTTTTAAGAAATGTGGACATATACTCTAACATTGAAGGTTCATATTTCTGCCTAATCAATTTATCACGCATCCATTTTAATGGTGTTCTAATACATGACCATAAACTAATTTGAATAAGCTGATTCCAATGGATTCTTTGGAGAATCTCTGCTGACAAATAAGAGAAAATCTAACAATTTGCCCCAATTTGTTGGACACTTATTACAATAAATGTCGTCATGGTTTTGAGAGCTTGATGACACTTCATAAACTCTCATTGGGTGTGCAAATGGTCCACAGTAGATTTCAATTATTTCATCCTTAAACTATTGATGATATGTTGAAAAAATGTATATATTAAGTTTGATCCTCGATCAGACCATACTTCTATTGGTAGGCAATAACACGTGAAAATCTGAGAGTTTTGCCAATCTGATGGTAGTTTTGAATATTTTAAGTGGTTAGCCTCCTGAAATTGGTAATTATATCTATAATGCTAACAATGCATTCATTTCTGGCTTTTGTCTGAGGTAACAGTCCCACAGATTCCACTAGCACAAGAGTGAATGATTCCTTGAAATTTGGTAGAGGAATTCAGGGAGCTGGTTTAATCACGTTTTGAGGTACATCTACAGCTTGATAACAATGACATATTTTATAAAACTCCACATTTTATGGCAATTTTGGCCAGATAAGCTGTTTATGGATGCGTGAGTCTTCCGAATTCCTACATATCCTACCAAGGGAATCATGGGTGCTACTCAAAATATTTCCTGACGATAGCTGTGCAGTACCACTACCTGATGTACATCCGACGATTAGTCATTGTTTTGTTGATGTGGGTTTCAATACTTCCTCGTCTGCACTCCTTTTTTAAAGAAAACAGCACACTGGAACTCCTTTGGCATGTAGCTCTGTCTGAGCCGAATGTGCTAATTTATTTATTTCAGGATCTGATTTTTCTGATGTAATTCAGGACCTTATACCAAATATTTTATCCTAATTATCTTCACCTCATAGGGAATTTTCAGCTATGCTTTCATTTGCTTGTGGTGTCACCTCAAGTTTTATTGATAGATTTTGTTCCATCATTACACTCATTACCATACATAAAAGAAAGATAATAAGAATCCGTTCTTGTAATTGCTCTGTTTCTTGTACCGCCTTTGGGTATGTTTTAAGTATAATTGAAGTGACCACCTTGAGTCCTTTCAAACATTGCACAGAAGTAAATTAATTACTTCAAAAGCTAACATCTTTGCTACTCCGACAAATACATCTCCTGATAACAAAACAATTACTTGTTGTATTTCATATAGCACACCCAGAATGTAATCTCTACCCATCCATTTAATAATAATTTGTATCCCACCAAGCTCTCTAGAGGGAAAATCAAGTCTTTCTCAAGTAAAAGTGATTGCATTACTCCTGTAACAATTACTTTGATTTTAAGTTTAGCTACCTTGCCTGAAGAAAAAGGAGTCAAAATCACTTCTGAGAAAATTCCTGTTTACCTCTCATAAACTTTAGAAAGCCCATTTCTAAGGACAGAATTCATCTCTGGTCCTTTTGTTATTGTCAGAGCTACAATCTAGTCTATGGCATTATCTTTTGCTGACCCCCTTCTCCAACTCGCTTTTAATCCTATGAGTCCTATGTGTCTACTTCACGACTTCAAATATTCTGAACACGCTTGTCCCAACTTATTACAAAAAACAGTTTCCAAAGATCACCACCACACACAGGAATTTCATTCTTGAACAGACGAGGAATCCTCATTCTTGAACAGACGAGGAATTCCCCACTGTCTATTCACTGTCTCGGAAAAAAAAAACTTCCCTTTCTTTGAGTCTCATATATTTAATTTTTTCAAAAGACAGTTTTATGGCTCAGTTCATAATCATCAGCCATTCTCACTGTTTCTTTTGCCATAGCTACACTGAGGTCTTCTCCATGAGATATGATTGCAATAGACAGTCTCAGAGACATCATTATTTTAGAGGAACTTAAAACTTCCTTACTTTCTATAATTGGATCTCATGTCGAAGACTATTTTTAATTATTATTCATTTGCGGGACTTGGACGTCGCTGGCTGGCCAGGTTTGATAGCACATCCTTATTTGCCATTGAGAAGGTGGTAGTGAGCTGCTTTTTTGAATTGCTGCAGTCCACTTGCTGTGGGTTGACCAACAATGCCTGTGGGAAGGGAATTCCAGGATTTTGACCCAACAACTGTGAAGGAAATGAAGTATATTTCTAAGTCAGGGTGGTGAGTGGTTTGGAGGGGAAATTGCAGGTGGTGGTGTTCCCAAGTACCTGCTGCCCTTGTCCTTCTAGGTGGTAATGGTCAGGTGTCTGGAAGGTGTTGTCGAAGGATCTTTTGTGAATTTCTGCAGTGCTTCTTGTAGATAATACACACTGCCACTACCAAGCAGCGTTTATGGAGGGATTGAAGTTTGTAGATGTGGTGCCAAGTGGGTTGCTTTGACCTGGATGGTGTCAAGCTTCTTGAGTGTTTTTGGGGTTGCTCCCAAACAGGCAAGTGCGGAATATTCCATCACACTCCTGACTTGTACCTTGTAAATGGTGGATAGATTTTGGGTGCCAGGGGGTGAGTTACTCACCGCATTATTCCTAGTCTCTGACCTGTCCTTGCAGCCACTGTGTTTATGTGGTGAGTCCAGTTGAGTTTCTGGTCAATGGTAACCCCAAGGATGTTTACAGTGGGGGGATTCAGTGGTGGTAATACCGTTGAATGGTAAGGGGCGGTGGTTAGAGTGTTTCTTATTGGTGATGGTCATTGTCTGGCATTTCTGTGGCATGATTGTTATTTTCACTTGTCGGTCCAAGTCTGGATGTTGTACAGATCTTGTTGCATTTGAGCACAGACTGTTTCAGTATCTGACGAGTCACAAGTGGTGCTGAACACTGTGCAGTCATCACCTTATGACAGAGGAAAGGTCATTGATGAAGCAGCTGAAGAGTGTTAGGCCGAAGATACTACCCCGAGGGACTCCTGCAGAGATGTCCTGGAGTTGAGATAACAGACCCTCCACAACCACAAGCATCTTCTGTTGTGCGAGGTATGACTCTAACCAGCAGGGTGTTTGCCCCTATATCATTGATTCCAGTTTTACCAGGCTATTGTTGTTACAGCATAAAGATTCAAAGCTCTCTGCCTAACTTCCCATACCAGCTCATGGAAGCTCAAAAAATATTGAGCAAAGTTATAAGCATTACCACCTTCATCTGACTGTACTTTAAAGCTGAACTTGATCAGCATCTTCAGAAAATCTACCAAAAGACATGTAGAACACATGCCTTTGGAGCAACGCATTGAGAACCTACTTAGGTAGTCTGCGCAGCTTTGGCACTCTCTCTATGCACTAAATCACCTCACTTAAGCCTATCAGCTTAGACCGACTATGAACCTTAATATAGTCGAGAGTGTGGTGCTGAAACAGTACAGCGGGTCAGGCAGCTTCTGAGAAGTAGGAAGGTTGACGTTTCAGTCAAAAACCATTAATCAGGAATGAGGTTGTGAGCTGAGGGGGTGGTGAGATAAATGAGAGAGGGGTAGGGTTAGGGCGAGGTGAGCTGAGAATGAAATATGAAGATGGATTTGGGGATAATGATGATAAGTTGGAGAGGAGGGTAAAGCGGATAGGTGGGAAAGAAGGTGGACAGGTATGACAGGTCATGAGTGCGATGCCAAATTGGAAGTTTGGAAGTGGGATAAGATGGCGGGGAGGGAATGAGGAAACTGGTGAAATCCACATTGATGCTGTGGAGTTGGGTGGTCCCTGAAGTGGAAGATGAGGCATTCTTACTGCAAGCGTCGGGTGTTTAGGAAATGGCAATGGAGGAGGCCGCGGACCTGCATGTCATTGACAGAGTGGGGGGGGGGGGGGTGTTAAAGCGTTCAGCCACGGGGAGGTGGGGTTGATTGGTGTTGTCCTGGAGATGTTCTCTGAAATGCTCTACAAGTAGGTATCCTGTCTCCCCACTGTAGAGGAGACTGCATCGGGAGCAACAGATATAGTAAATGACATGTGTGGTAATGCAGACAAAATTCTGATGGATGTGCAAGACTCCTTTGAGATCTTGAATGTAGGTGAGGGAGTCATGGATGGAATGGTCTTTACAGAAAGTGGATAGGGTGGAAAAGGAAATATATCTCTGGTGGTGGGGTCTGTTTGTAGGTGGCCAAAATAGTGGAGGATGATGTGATGTATACCAAGGTTTGTGGGGTGGAAGGTGAGAACCAGGGGAGTTCTGTCCTTTTGCGGTTGGAGGGGTGGGGTTCGACAGCAGAGGTGCAGGAAGTGGATAAGATGTGCTGGAGGGCATCATCAACCACGAGGGAGAGGAAATTGCAGTCTTTAAAGAAGGAGGCCATCTGGTGTTTTCTGTAGTAGAACTGGTCCTCGTCTGAGCAGATTTGGCGGAGGGGGAGGAATTGGGAATAAGAGATAGCATTTTTGCAGGGAGTAGGGTGGGCTGAGGTGTCGTCCAGATAGTTGTGTAAGTCAATGGGGTTTGTAGAAGATGTCAGTGTTGAGTCAGTCATCTTCGATGAAGATTCAGAGGTCCAGGAAGGAGAGGAAGATGTCTGAGATGGTCCAGGTGAACTTAAGGTCAGGGTGGAACGTGTTGGTGAAGTGGATGAACTGTTCAACCTCTTCATGGGAGCATGAGGTGGTGTCGATGCAGTCATCAATGTAGTGGAGGAAAAGGTGGGGAATAGTGCCAGTGTAACTGCAGAAGATGGAGTGTTCCACGTACCCAACAAAGAGGCAGGCGTAGCTGGGTCCCATGTGGGTTCCCATGGCTGCCCCTTTTGTCTGGAGGAAGTGAGAGGATTCAAAGGAGAAATTATTGAGGGTGAGGATCAGTTCAGTCAAACGAATGAGAGTGTCAATGGAAGGGAACTGGTGGGGAGTTCGGATGGAGGTGTATAAGGCTGCATGTCTATGGTAAAGATGAGACTTTGGCAGCCAGGGAAACAAAAGTCTTAGGGGAACAGGTGGGCAAGGGGGTGTCTCGAACGTATATGGGGAGTTCTGGACTGGGGGATAAGACAGTATCAAGGTACATGGAGATGAGTTCGGTTGGGCAGGAGCAGGCTGAGATGATGGGTTGGCCGGGGCAGTCAGGCTTGTGGATCTTGGATAGATGTGGGCGGTGCAGTTTCCTGAACTATGAGTTTGGAAGCTGTGGGAAGGAGATCCTCTGTTGTGATGGGGTTGTATACTGTCTGAGAGATGATGGTTTGGTGATGGAAGGTGAGGTCATGGTCAAGCAGGCTGTAGGAGGAGGTGTCTTCAAGTTGGCAACTGGCTTCAGCGGTGTAGAGGTCATTGCACCAAACTACAACTGCCACACACACACACCCCCGTCTGCTGGTTTGATGGTGAGGTTGGGGTTGGAGCGGTGGGAGTGGAAGGCTGTGCATTGTGAGGGTGAAAGGTTTGAGTCGGTGAAAGGGGTAGACAACGTCCATATACATATATATTGCATTATCCTCCACCATGTCTGCCACCTACAAATGGATGCCCCCACGAGAGATATATTTCCCTCCCCACCCCTATCCATGTTCTGTGAAGACCATTCCTCCGTGACTGTCTCATCAGTCCACACCAACCCACCATCCCCTCCCGACACCTTCCCCTGCCACCACAGGAATTGTAAAACCTGCACACAACCTCCCCATCACCTCTGTCCAAGGCCCAAAAAGAGCTTTCCACATCCATCAGACTTCAGCCTGCACTTCCACACATGTAATTTACTTTATCCATTCTTCCTGATGCAGTCTCCTCTACATTGGGGAGACAGGACACCTACTCACAGAGTTCTTGAGGCAACAGCTCTGGTACACCTGCACCATCCAAATCCACCGCTCCATGCCTGACCACTTCAACTCCCCCTCCCACTCCATCAAGGACATACAGTCCTGGCCTCCGCCTTCGCCACTCCCTAACCACCCGACACCTGGAGGAAGAATGCCTCATCTTCTGCCCTGGACCCTCCAACCCCACAGCATCAATGTGGATTTCACCAGTTACCTCAGTTCTCCTCACCCGCACCTTATCCCAGTTCCAACCTTCCAACTCGGCACCACCCTCATGAGTTGTCATCCCTGTCCATTTTCCTTCCCATCTATCTGCTCCACCATTCTCTCCTGTCTATCACCATTACCCCCATCTCCATCGATCTATCGCATTTTCAGCTATCTTCCCCCCAGCCCCACCCCCTCCGTTTTTTTCACCACTCCCTTGGCTCACAGACCCATTTCTGATGAATGGCTTTTGCCTGAAGCGTCAATTCTCCTGTTCCTTGGATGCTGCCTAATCAGCTGTTCTTTTCCAGCACTCTCTACTTTGATCTCCAACATCTGCAGTCCTCACTTTATCCTAGTCGATTTTAACTTAATATGTGTGCAGTCCAACCTCTGATGACCTGTCTTGCTCATTAACTGGGTATAATTCCAGCCATAGGCATCACTCAGAAATACCGCTGTACAAATTACAAAGTTGTCTGTCATCCAGTTGTCAGGCTCAATCTTGGAAAGTTAACACCTAAACTATCAGCAAAGCAGCTCGTGTCATATCCACAAACACATTGGATGGCAGGGTGTGACAGTTCACTATTCAGTAAGTCCTGTCCATGGATTTGGCTGAGAAAAGGAAACTGAGGTTAGGAATTAAGCCCTTTTTTTGATGAGAGGAAAGCTTGTAGTGAAATCACAAGAGTTGTGTGCTGGGACCATTTTCAAATGCATATTAATGACATGGGAATTATAGTATAGGACAGAATTTAAAACTGTGTGAATGATTCGAAATTTAGGAACATTGTAAATTGTAAAGAGCATGATATAGAACTTGAAAGTGATACTTACGCGGGTTTGTGCAATGAGCAGACAAGAGGAAATACAATGCAGGAAAGTATAGTTATACACTCATGAGGTGAATGGAAAGAAGGTACATAAAACAAACTGCACAATTGTAAAGAGCTTGCAGGACCAGATGGATGTGCGAGTATGTGCATGAATCATTGAAGTTGGCATAAATAGTTGAGAGTACAGTTAATTAATAAATAATGAAACATCTTAACTTTCTGAATAGGGACATGTTGTGTAAAAGCAAAGATTGTTAATGTAAAGTTTTATAGAATACTCTTGCAACCTTAGCTGCTGTGTTGTGTTAATATCTGTGTCTGGCTTCACAGAGAAAACCACAAGAACTCTCTCTTCAATAATTAAGATCCAAAGGTCTTTTGAGAGTGGCAAAATCGGTATTAGTACAGAAGTAACATTGTGAAACCTAATGACACTGAAAGTTGAGAATACTTCTTTTGTTTTCCCAAGAATGTATTCTGTTAATTTCTTGGAGACACCCATGGGAAATGACGGAAAGTCCATTGAGAAAATGCATCCAAAATTTCCAAGATTGGTCACAGGGAAGATGAATTTCATATTTATGGATTGATTGAAGATCTTGGGATTGTTTTAGAACATAGAACATAGAAACGTAAAGCACAGAACAGAGTCCTTCCGCCCACAATGTTGCGCCAAGGATTAATCCTAATCTAAAATAAAATAACCTAACTAACACACCCCTCAATTCACTGCCGTCCATGTACATGTCCAGCAGGTGCTTAAATGTCCCTAATGACTCTGCTTCCTCCACCACCACTGGCAACGCTTTCCATGTGTTCACAACTCCTTGCGTAAAGAACCTACCTCTGACGTCTCCTCTATACCTTCCTTCTAACACCTTAAAACTATGACCCCTCATGGCAGTCAATCCTGTAGAACTGCAGCTTTTAAACTCGATCCCTCTGTTAATGAAAGCCAAAACACCATACGCTTTCTTAACAACCCTATCCGCTTGGGTGGCAACTTTGATGGAACATTGCACTTGAACACCAAGATCCTACTGTTCGTTCAAGCTGCCAAGAATCCTGTCTTTAATCATTCAACATTCAAGTTCGACCTTCCAAAATGCATCACTTCGCCTCTATCCAAGTTGAACTCCATCTGCCATTTCTCAGCTCAGCTCTGCATGGACAAGGAAAGGATAATTAGCACTTTCATAAAGGTACCAAACTTGTGAGGGATATAGCCAGAGTAAATATTGAGCAATTGTTCTATCTATGAAAACAGGGCAGAATGTTATCAGAATGGGTCTCCAAAACTCAGGCCTGGCATTTGGGCTCAAATCGTACCAGGCCAAATGGTGTAATTTAAATTGTAACCTGCTTGGTTGGAGCTATGAAAGAGCTGGGACAGCCAGCACTGAAGTTCTTTACAAAAAAATTAGTCAACCAGTTCAGACACTGTAATATACATCCAACTTAAACGAAAATTGAAGCTGTTTTTTTTTTTCAGACGTAAGGGCATTACCACTGAGCTAAAATATTGTTTTATGGGGATTTTGAACGCCACCAACAGAAGTAAACATTTGGGTCAAATAAATTTCAAAATTAGATATATATGCATTAAGCGAGAGAATGCAATAACCATGGGTGACCATGACTCAACATATGAACTAATAAAATCTAATGAGCACCAACTTTGTGGAGGATGAATTCCTGAAACATGTTTGAGATAGTTTTCTGGAGCAATATGACGAGACCAAATAAAACATATTCTATTTTGGTTCTAATGTCACGCAATTGCAAAGGGCTAACTAATATATTTGTACTAAAGATATTTTTTAGGAATTCATTCCCAAAGTATGAAATATTCCATTTTTATAAAAGATGTAGATTATTCAGAAATAACTTCATCAATTTGAAAAAGGGGGAGCATAAAGGTATGAGGAGGATGTTGGCCGTGGTCTGTTGGAAAAACACAGATAATAACTAGTATCTATTTTTTTTTGCAAATAATATACAATCCACAAGAGAGAGAGAGAAGAGCTGTGGTTAATACGAGATCTTAAAGATAGCATGGGAGCTAACAAGTTACCAAGACAAGTTGTAAGCCTGAGCATTGGGAAAATTTTAGTTAATGCATAGGAGGACAGAAAGGATTGAAAAAAATAGAATGAACTAGTAAAGCTACCCAAAAAGGAACATAGAAAAAGATAGAAAACTGTAGGTGTGCAAGAAGGAAAAGCTTTGCAAAGACAGATATCCAACAATTACAGTATTAAAAAAGTTATTTGTAATGTAGCAAGCGTAGAAAATCTAAATATTTGCTTTGTGTATGGATTCACAGATGAAGTCTCAAGAGCTCTCTCTTGAATTCTTGTGATCCAAATGGCCTCGAGTGTGCCAATGAAAGAAATCAGTATTACTGTAGAAGTAACATGGTTGATCTCAATGAAACTGAATGTTGAGCAAACCGATTACCTTCAACCAGACTCTTAAAAGACATGGTCACAGAAATGGTGGCTGCATTAGTGAACAACTTTCAAGATTCTATTAATTCTGCGATAGTACAGACAGATTAAATGGTTGCAAATAAAACTGCACTGTTTAGAAAAGAGAGTGATGACTTCAACAAACTATGCACCTTTTAGTCTGTCATCTCGGTATGGGAAAAAAACAATCATCTATCATATATAAAGGAGATGGACTGATACTTTGAAAATAATTATTTGATTTAACGTTGGTAACATGGATTTATCAAGGGAAAATTATGTTTTACAAATCTGATAGAGTTGTTTGAGGTTATGATGAGCAGAGAAGGATGTAGTCCACTTCGATTTTCACCACTGTTTTGATGAGGCCATGACCAACTCCCTCTTGAATATATCTAATGATCTGACCTCAACAGCTTTCTGTGGTAGAGAATTCCACAGGTTCACAACTCTGAGTGAAGAAATTCTTCGTCATCTCAGTCCTGAAAGTTTTAGCCCTTATTCTTAGACTGTGAACCTGGTTCTGGATTTTCCCATCATGGGGACCATTCTTCCTGAATCTAGCCTGTCCAAACCCACCAAGAGTTTACAATTTCTACACAATTCACCTCATACTTCTAAATTCCAGTGAGTACACGTCTAATAGATCTCGTCTTTTATCATATGTCAGTCCTGCTATCCCAGGAATCAGTCTGGTGAACCTTCGCTGGACTTCCTCAATAACAAGAACATCCTTTCCCAGGCTAGGATACCGTGACTGCATACAATGCTGGAGGTGTAGCCTCACAAAAGCCCTATATAACTGCAGCAAGACACTCTTAAGCCTATATACAAATCTTCTCGCTGTGAAGGTTGGCATGCCATAAGATTTCCACACTGCCTGTTGCATATGCATGCCAACCTTCAGCGACTATTCCACCATGACACCCAGGGTTTTTTTTTGCATCATAGCATTTCTTAAATCGCCACCATTCAGATAATAAATGACCTTCCTGTTTTTACCACAGGGGTGGATATCTTCACATTTATCCTCATTATATTCCATTTGTGAAATATTTTGCCACTCTGCCAGTCTTCCCAAGTCACCTTGCAGCTTCTTAGCATCTCCCTCACAGCACACACACTGTAATCCACCTTAGAGTCATCTGCAAATTTGGAGGTATTGCATTCAATTCATTCATCCAAATTGTTAATGTTTATTGTGAACCTCTGTGGTCCCAGCATTGAACCCTGTAGTACGCCTGCCACTCTGAAAAGGACACATTTGTTTTAACTCTCTGTTTCTGGTCAGCCAATAAGTTCCCTAATCACTTCAATGCATTTCATCCGATACCATGATATTGATACAACTAAATGCCTCAGTCGGCCATTTCAGAGGGCAGTTAGGTGTCAAACACATTACTGTAGTTCTGGTGTCACATGTAGGCCAAATTAGGTGAAGATAACAGATTTCCCGAGCCAAATTGATTTTTCCATACAATCAACAATTTGTAGTTCTCAATAGATTTGTAATTCCAGACTTTTATTTATTGAATTCAAATTCCACCATCTGCCATGGCTGATTTCAAACCCATGCCCCCGGAATGTGTTTTCTGAGATTCTAGGCTCATCTTTCAAGAATAATCCCACTAGGCCATCCCCTTCCGAGAGGAGCAAAAGTGCTTCAATTGTGTAAGCGAATCTACAGCATAGCAAGCTTGTGACAGCTAATCTGCAGAATAGCAAGCTGTACTGGTCCCCTTGCTTAAGACAGCTAAAGCAGAAGTTCACCAGACTGTTTCAGAAGGTTTTAAGCTTGTCCTACGAGGGGAGATTGAGAAAACTGTGGATCTATTGTATGGAGATGAGAACAACAAAAAGACAATGATACAGAAATTTCAAAATTTGCATCAGTATTGACAGCATAAATGGAGTAAGAATATTTCATCTTGCTGTAGGGTGTCGAACCAAGGGACATATATTGACATTATAGAGTAAGCGAGACAGACTGAAAGGAGAAAGAAATTGATCAACAACAGCGTGGTGAAATTCTGAAATTGTAAAGTGCACACGGTATGTTCTGTCACCAAGTGATGTTAATAGAGACAGATAAATTTACAGTTACTAGTGACATCAAGAGATGCGCACTAACATTGGATGAAATGAATTTATATATATATATATCAGGCATGACCTAGAATGGCAGATTGGGTTACAGAAGTTGAATATCCTCGTCCTGCTCCCAAATATTTTGAAGAAACACACGGCGCAGTTACAGTGAAATTGAAGAATTGACAGAATAAGTAATAGAAAACATTTCACAAGGCGGGAATTTCCTTTTTGTTTGTTTTTTAGCGTCACATATGACATGGTTAGTAAGTTTGCCGATGACACTAAAATTAGAGGTGTCGTGGATAGTAAGCAAGATCACCTCGGAGTACAATAGGACATCATTTAGATGGGTCGGGCAGCATCCGAGAAGCAGGAAAATCAACATTTCGGGCAAAAGCCCTCCATAAGGCTTTTGCCCAAAACGTCGATTCTCTTGCTCCTCGGATGCTGTCTGACCTGCTGTGCTTTTCCAGCACCGCACTTTTAACTCTAATTTCCGGCATCTGCAGTCCTCACATTCATCTCATTCAGATGGTTCAATGGACCGAGGAGTGACTGATGAAGTTTAGATAAATGTGAAGTGCTGTATTTTGGAAAGGCAAATTAGGGCAGTAAGATCCTCGAGAGTGTTAATGAACAAAGACAACTTGGATTGCAGGTTCATAGTGGAGTGGTAGATAGATAGGATAGTGAAGAAAGCAATCGGTATGATTGCCTTTATTGATAGCGCATTGAGTATAAAAGTTGGGAAGTCACATTGCAGATATACGGGGCATTGGTTAAGCCATTATTGGAAAACTGCGTACAGTTCTGGTCCCCTTGCTACAGGAAGGATGTTGTGAAACTTGAAAGCGTTCAGAAAACATTTACAAGAATGGTTCCAAGGTTGGAAGGTTGGAGCTAAAGGGAGAGGCCGAATAGATTGGAGTTATTTTCCTTGTAGGGTCAGAGGCTGAGGGGTGACCTTATAGAGGTTTAAAAAATCATGAGGAGCATGGATAGGGTAAATAGACAAATTCTATTTCCCATGGTGAGGGAGTTCAAAACTAGATGGCATAGGTTTAAGAGGAGTAGGGAAAGATTTGAAAGCAACCTAAGGGACAACATTTTCATACAGAGGGTCGTGTGTGTATAGAATGAGCAGCCAGAAGTTGCAGAGGTTGATACAACTACAAATTAAAAGGCACCTGGATGTGTATATGAATAGGATGGGTTGTGCGGTGTAAAGGGACAAATGTTGCCAAATGGAGCTAAATTTATTTGGGATATCTGGTCAACCTGGATGAGTTGGACCAAAGCATCTGCTTCTATGCTGTATGTTTCTATCACTATGTTTTTTGTTACAAAATGCTATGAAAAGTTTTGTATAATGTCACCATTCTCAAGCACCATCTTAAAATACATAAAATAGACCAAAACATAGAATATTAAGTCAGAAAAATTAGAAATAAAGAAAATTGTTCAACTTTGCTATCCATCTTGTTAACAACTCCTCCTTGGGCCAAGAGTCGGGTGGCCAGGCATGAATCCCATTTGCCACGCCACCACCACTGGGATGAAAGCTACCATTCTTTGGCACCATCTCACCGCTACTAATGCCCTCTTCAGTATGCATCTTCTGTAGACCTCGTCAATGCAGACACCACTGATGCTGCCAGATACTGCAACATCCCAAACTCTACTCTGCCACCACAATAGAACATAGAACACTACAGCACAGTATTGCCCTTTGGCCCTCGATGTTGCACTGACCTGTGAAACCAATCTAAAGCTCATCGAACCTACAGTATTCCATAATCATCCATATGTTTATCCAATGACCATTTAAATGCCCTCCAATTTGGCAAGTCTACTACTTCTGCAGACAGGGCATTCCACACCCTTACTTCTCTCTAAGTAACGAACTTACCTCTGACATCTGTCGTAAATCGATTACCCCTCAATTTAATGCTGTATCCCCTCATGCTAGCCATCACCATCCGAGGAAAAAGGCTTTCACTGTCTACCCTATCAAATCCCCTGACCATCTTGTATGTCTCTATTAAGTCACCTCTTAATCTTCTTCTCTCTAACGAAAACAGCCTCAAGTCCCTCAGTCTTTCCTCATGAGACCTTCCCTCCATACCAGACATCATCCTGGTAAATCTCCTCAGTAAACTTTTCAATGCTTCCACATCCTTTCAATAATGCGGCAACCAGAACTGTACGCAATACCTCAAGTGCAGCCGCACTAGAGTTTTGTACAGCTGCAGCATGACCTCACGGCTCTGGAACTCAATCACTCTCCTAATAAAAGCGAACACAATGTACATCTTCTTAAAACCCTATCAACCTAGGTGGCAACTTTCAGGGATCTATGCACATGGATACCACGATCTCTCTGCTCATCCACACTACCAAGAATTTTACCATTAGTCCAGCAATGTGTATTCCTGCTACTCCTTCCAAAGTGAATCATCTCATTCTTTTCTGCATTGAACTCCATTTGCCACCTCTCAGCCCAGCTCTGCAGCTTAGCTATGTACATTTGAAACCTGAATCATCTTTCTGCACTGTCCACAACTCCACTGACTTAACTGTCATCCGCAAATTTACTAACCCATCTTTCTAGCTCTCATCCAGGTCATTTATAAAAATGACAAACAGCAGTGGCACCAAAACAGATCCTTACGGTATACCTCTAGTAACTGAACTCCCGGCTGAACATTTCCCAACAACCATCACTCTGTCTTCTTACAGCTAGCTAATTCTGATCCAAACCGCTATATCACACTCAATCCCATGTCTTCTTATTTTCTGCAATAGCCTACCGTGGGGAAACTTATCAAACACTATACTGAACTCCATTTCCACCACATCAACTGTTTTACTCTCAACCACCTGTTTGGTCACCTTCTCAAAGAACTCAATAAGATTTGTGAGACAGGACCAATCCTTCACAGAACCGTACTGACTATCCCTAGTCAAATTATTCTTTTCTTGATTATTATAAATCCTATCTCTTATAACCTTTTCCAACACTTCATCCACAATTGAACTAAGGCTCACTGGTTTATAATTAACAGGGATGTCTCCACTCCCCTTCTTGAACAAGGGGAAATCATTTGCTATCCTCCAGTCATCTGGCAATATTCTTGCACACAATGACGACATAAAAATCAAAGCCAAAGACTCTGCAATCTCCTCCTTAGCATCCCAGAGAATCCTCGGATAAATCCCATCCAGCCCAGGGGACAGAACTATTTCCACACTTCCCAGAAATGCTAACAGTTCCTCCTTGTAAACCTCAATCCTGTCTAGTCCAATAGCATGTATCTCAGTATTCTCCTCAACAACATTGTCTTTTTCCTGTGTGAATACTGATGAAAAATATTCATTTAGCACCTCTCTTATTTCTTTTGACTCCACGCACAACGTCCCACTATTGTCCTTGACTGGCCATAACCTTACTCTAATCGTTCTTTCATTCTTGACATACCTGTAGAAAGCTTCAGTGTTTTCCTCAATCCTATCTGTCAAAGACTTGTGTCCCCTCCTGGCTCTTCTTTGCTCTCTCTTTAAGTCCTTCCTGGCAAACTTGTAACTCTCAAGCGCCTTAACTGAACGTTCATGTCTCATCTTTAAATAAGCCTCCTTCTTCCTCTTGACAAGATTCAACTTATATAGTAAATGACAGCTCCTCGCTCGACCACTTCCTTCCTGCCTGACAGGTACATACATATCAAGGACACGCAGTAGCTGTTCCTTGAAAAAGCTCTACATTTCAATTGTGCGCATCCACTGCAGTTTCCTTCCCCATCTTACGCATCCTAAATTTTGCCTAATAGCATCACAATTGCCTTTCCCCAAGCTGTAACTCTTGCCCTGTATCCCTTTCCTTCGCTAAAGCGAATGTAACCAAATTGTGGTCACTATCACCAAAGTATCACCTACCTCCAAATCTAACACCTGACCTGGTTCATTACCCAGTACCAAATGCAATGTGGCCTCGCCTCTTGTTGGCTTATCTACACACTGTGTCAGGAAACTCTCCTACACACATTAGACAGAAACTAACCCATCTAAAGTACTCAAGCTATAGCGTTTCCAGTAAATATTTGGAAAGTTGAAGTCCCCCATAACAACGACCTTATTACTTTTGCTCCTATCCAGAATCATCGTTGCAATCCTTTCTTCAACATCTCTGGAACTACTTGGAGGCCTATAGAAAACTCCCAACAGTGTCACTTGTCCTTTCCTGTTTCAAACCTCAGTCCATACTAGCTCAGTAGACGAGTCCTCCAACATTCTTTTTGCCACTGTAATACTGTCCTTGACTAACAATTCCACACCTCCTCCTCTTTTACCACCTTCCCTGGTTAGATTAGATTAGATTCCCTAGAGTGTGGAAACAGGCCCTTCAGCCCAACAAGTCCACACCAACCCTCCACAGAGTAACCAACCCAGACCCATTTACGGCTGACTAATCCACTTAACACTACAGGCAAATTAGAATGGCCAATTCCCCTAACCTGCACATCTTTAGATTGCGGGAGGAAACCGGAGCACCCGGAGGAAACCCACGCAGACATGGGGTGAATGTGCAAATCCACACAGACGGTTGCCCGAGGCGGGAATTGAACCCGGATCCCTGGCGCTGTGAGGCAGTGTTCTTACTGAAATATGTCAACTCTGGAACCTGCAACAACCATTCCTGCCCCTGTTCTATCCATTTCTTCAAAATAGCCACAACATCAAAGTTCCATGTGCCAACCCATGCTGCAAGTTCACCCACCGTATTCCAGATGCTCCTGGCGTTGAAGGAGACACACTTCAAACTACTTTCCTGTCTGCCGGTACAAATTGTGACCTTGAAACGATCTGCATGACCTCATTATTCACATCTTCCTGTACACTGGAGCTACAGTTCAGGTTCCCATTCCCCTGCTGAAATAGTTTAAACCTTCCTGAAGTTCATTCGCAAATTTCGCCCCCAGGGTATTGGTTCAGGTGTACACCATCCCGTTTGTAAGCTCCCACATACCCCAGAATGAGCCCCAATTATCCAGGCATCGGAATCCCTCCCTCCTGCACCATCCCTGTAGCGACATGTTCATCTGCTCTCTTTCTCTCCCTATTGTTCACCTCGCCAGCACATGGTTAAAAAAAAGCACTAGGTGAGAAACCAGAGATAACAACTGTTTGTTCTAGCGCTAAGCTTCCACCCGAGCTCCTTGAATTTCTGCCTTGATGTGGACAATGTCATCAGGCTGCGTAAAAACAGGATCTGAGACATCACGGACCCTGGCACCTGGGAGGCAACACACCAACCGCAAGAATCTCCTATCTGTCCCTCTAACTATGGAGCAACAGGGACAGACTCTGTGCCATAGACCTGCACCCCATGGTTTACCCCTGTTAAGTCATCCTCCCCAACAATATCCAAAACAGTACACTTATTATACAGGGAATGACCACAAATGATCCCTGCACTGACTGCTTCTCACCCTTTTTAACAGTCACCCAATTATCTTCTTTTCTAGAAGTAACTACCACCCTGTAACTTCTATCTATAACTGTCTCTGCCTCCCAAATGATCCTGAGTTCATCTAGTTTCCAGCTCCATTGTCCTAACTCAGTTTTCAAAGAGCTGGTGTTGGCTGCAATTCCTGAAGGTGTACTCAGCTGGGACATTATTGGTGCCCCGCACCTCAAACATCCCACAGGAGGAAGATTGCCCACCTGCACTGCCGTTCCTGCTAACTTCCCCTAACAAATGAAAGGGGGAGAAAAGCATACCTGATTTCCCTCTTGTGGTACAAGATTAGAGGAGGTGGGTGGATAGGATGCCCAACAGGTGTAGGGTCTCTGGTTTAGCAAACACCCAATTTATATATCAGTAGGGAAAGAAAAAAGTCCCTGAAACCGCTGCACTCTGATAGATTTTTTAAACAAAGAACTTACTTTCTTGACAGCCCTGGTTTCCACCCTTGCTGCTCCCATTCGGTCAGTTTTTAAAATGGACAATGTAACTTCCTGACAGCCCAGTGGCTTCTGCTCTCGCCCTCCCACTGCAGAAGCCAGAGCTTTGAACTCACCTCAATGATGGAGCCATGGCTGATGCTGCATCTCATATTGGCCCAAACCCACGTCATCTGCCACCTCCATGAATCTGCGCCGGATGCAGAATCTGCTGGGAGCTCAAACTCACCTCAGATACTTGCATGGAGAAAGCGAGGACTGCAGATGCTGGAGATCAGAGTCGAGAATGTGGTGTTTGAAAAGCACAGCAGGTCAGGCAGTATCCAAGGAGCAGGAGAATTCCTGATGAAGGGCTTATGCCCGAAGCGTTGATTCTCCTGCTCTTCAGATTCTGCCTGACCTGCTGTGCTTTTCGAGCACCACACTCTCGACTCCAACACTGCCATCACGAGTCCATATTGTTGGGTCCACTTGAGTTTGTGCTCGGCTCATTTGCTGCTGCTGATGCCAAGCACCTCAACAAAAGGTAAGTAAAATAAAAAGAGAAAACAAGGAAAATAATAAACAAAATAGAGCAAAAAGACAAAAAATAGAAAGATAAGCAGATGAGCCTCAAACTCAGAAGCCCTACTCCACAGCTGTCTTGCCAGAACTATTTTCATGGGAAATGATTATACTTCTTCTGGTCAGTACATGTTTCCCATTCTTAAGTGCACTGGAGAGATGGTTGAGGCCTGTCATCTTGAACCACTGCAGTGAATGTGGGACTTCATGTTACTGCTTCGAATGGAGTTCCAGGATTTCGACCCAGGAACAGTGAAGCATTGGCAATGTTGTTGAAATTAGGGTATTGATTGGAGGAAGTAGTGGCTTTCCAATCTATCTGATGACCTTAAATTTCTCTTTGGTAGAAGATACATATTTGTAAAGTGCCATTGAAGAAGCCTTGGCCAGTAAATGCAGCACACAGATTAAATACACTATTGTTATTTCGCCTTGGTGATTAATGGAGTAATTTTGAAGATAGTGGATGCAATGGCAATCAAGTATGTGAAAATATTATTGTATTAAGGATTGTATTTTTTTAATAATGAAAGGATTAGACAGATGAGATGAGCAGTCTGCTCAAAGACAATAACGTAAACAGCATAAGATTTATTTTTCTTATAGTTGGAACAATCGAAACAGGCTGAGTGGGTTGGGCCAAGCTCCCACAGAACCAGGATTTTCTGATTTCGCATTCACACTTACTGTGGTCTTGCAGCTGGATGTATCAGTTCTTATCCTCTCTCTGTTAAAGCTAAAAAAGAAATGCTTTGCTTTGAATCAAGAAATTCCCTGAATGGAAATGAAAACGTATGGAGAAACCTTGACAGACCAGTATATTGAGGTTGTTGGGGGTGTTTTGCTTACTATGAATCATGCCCAACATTGACTTCAATGAAGACAGGCTTCATTGTCCACAGCACATCCAGGTCATCTACAGACAAGCTATTTCTTGAATAAGATTAACACAGATGAAAATTTGAAATTAATGCAATCTAATGCAGTACAAACAATGAAGTGAGCCCATCAAAATAGAAAGGAAATCCAATAAGTTCGAATTGGTTCAATAGCCATCTGTGTGGAAACTAGCACTTGGAAATTGAGGAACGAATAGCATCAGGTATACATCATTCAGAGTAGTCTTTAATGTTTCTATTTGCGTTTAACATGCTTATTTCACCATTATGTTGAGACTTCTCTGTGAATGTGTTCGCTGATTTAGCATTTAAGGGGGAAGTGATTTGTTCCATTTGTTTGACAAGTGTATAGCAAGCCCACGAGAATGTATGGCAGCTTTACTATCCACTGAAGTTTAGTTAAGTTACATAAAATGCTAGAATTTGTTGCATTCTCTGAACATCTAAGTTGAAAATCTGTGGAAAAGAGCTATGACCGTTTAATATCTCTGTGCAAGATTAATTTCTTTGGAAGCAAGATTCTATGAACACGTTTATTAATTCTTATTTTTGTTCCAGTCTCAGGGTTTGCAAGTAAATTAGACCTAGTGGTTTCTGAATCCCAAAAGAATTTGATCAACTTATTCTGTATTAGTATGGGAGTTGGGGAACACTTCAGCGGGCAGGGACATTTGGCCTCAGATCTTTGGGTGACCGTCCTCCAATATGAACTTCACGATATGAAACAATGCAGAGTGACTGAGGAGCGGCAGATAGCCATGTTTGGTACCCATGATGATGGCCTCAGTCAGGACCTTGGGTTGATGTCACACTACAAATGACCCCACTACATGATACACTTTTACACGCACACAGATATGCACGCATGCACGCACTCTCCTACATACTCGCACTCATGGAGACTCTCATATATATGCTCTCTCCCAGACACACACACATACATCTTCTGCACTCACACCCAGGCACACACCCTCTCACAGCTTATACTCCGCCACACTTACGGACAAACTCTACCAAACATGCACACATACAACACACTCTCACACACTCACACTGTCCACACCCCCCCCCCCCCCCCCCCACCACGCATGCCCACACACACGGATATAGGTCTATAAGGTGAATTTGCATTTGCAGAATGGTCATTGCGGATACATTCTATTTTGTACAAAAAGCACAAAATCTGCAGGCAGTCAATACAAGTAGTCAATGCATGTAACTTTTTATAAATTCCTACTTTGAAAATAGAACCAGTCTGGCACAAGATTAGGCTCGAAGGGCAGAATGGCCTAATCCTGCACATATTGTCTATTGATACAGACAGACTCTAACTTGCACCATGCATTGTCTGAGCCGAGATCTCACTTTTTTTGTTATAAAACCTGAAGTTATCTCGAGAATGTGACTGGAAAGAAGTTCTGGGATTTACATATCAATGAACTGAAAACTGCAACTCATTCTAAACGATGGAAGACTTAACAGTAATCTCGGGTCAGTATATAATTCCAGAGTTTAGATCAGAGTGGTGCTGGAAAAGCACAGCAGGTCAGGCAGCATCCAAGGAGCAGGAAAATCGACGTTTCTGGCATTTTGTCCGAAATGTCGATTTTCCTATTCCTCAGATGCTGCCTGACCTGCTGTGCTTTCCTAGCACTACTCTAATCTTGAATCTGATCTCCAGCGTCTGCAGTCCTTACTTTTGCCGAATTGAATTTAACCTTACTCTGAATCCCTTTGTAAGGATGGATATATTGAAGAAGTTCTCCTCCTCTCTCTACATTCCTGGTGAAGGGCTTTTGCCTGAAATATCGATTTTCGTGCTCTTCGGATGCTGCCTGACCTGCTGTGCTTTTTCAGCACCACTCTAATCTATCCATCAGTATACTCCAGGTTTTCATTGGCACCATAGGGACACTTGTGTTTCCTCGAAATCCAAGATCAAATCAAAATAAAATGTGACTAATTGTTAATGTTAACCAACACACTTGCAAAAGCAATTAGCAATAGGCAAAAATTCCAGCCTTCCAATGATGCTTAAATATTGTGAATAATATTTCAATCAAACAATTTCTACATTTAAGTACTGCTTCGTCAATATGTGCACCTGCAATATTTTATGAGCGATGATAAAGTGATTCCCATGGACCAATCAAAAGAACAAAACCATTTACTAAATGTTTCAAGTGACAGTCAAGAATAATGAATTTTGTTAGATGTTTTACGTATGCAAGAGTGTGTGTAATTTGGTTTTATCTCTGTGATGGAATGTCCTGGTTTTGATTGAGGAGGCCACAATTACAAAATGTCCAAATGACACACAACTTGTGCTTTGAAGATGATAGTAATATATATCAAGAGTCGAGAGTGTGGTGCTAGAAAAGCACAGCCAGTCAGGCAGCATCCAGGGAGCAGGGGAATCTACATTTTGAGCATAAGCTCTTCATTTGAAATGAAGCTTGTGTGGGGCTGAGAGATAAATGGGAGGGGGCTAGAGTTGGGGGGAAGGTAGCTGAGAATTCGACATGTAGATAAAGGTGAGGGAGAAGGTGATAGGTCAGAGAGGAGGGTGGAGAGAATGTGTGGGAAAGATGATGGTGGTGCCAAGTTTGAGGCTTGGCAATAGGATAATGCTGGGAGAGGGGATTTGAGGAAACTGATGAAATCTACGCTGATCTGAAGTGGTTGCAGGGTCCCAATGTGGAAGATGAGGCGTTCTTCTTCCAGGCATCAGGTGGTTAGGGTTTGTCAATGGAGGAGGCCCACAATCTGCATATGGAGTGTAACGGTGAGTTGAAGTGTTCAGGCGTGGTGGGGTTGGTTGGTGTGGGTGCCCCAGAGGTGTTTGCTGAAATGATTCACAATTTGGTGTCCAATCTCTCTGATGAAAAAGAGCCCACATCTGGTGCAACAGATACAGTACATGACATTGGTGGAGGTACAGGAAAATTTCTGTCGGATGTGGAAGGATCATTTGAGGCCTTGGACGGAGGTGAGGGGGAGGTGTGGGCACAGGTTTTGCACTTCCTGCGGTGGTAGGGGAAGTTGCCGGGAGTAGGGTGTGGGCTGGTGGGGGTGTATGGATCTGACAAGGGAGTCTCAGAGGGAAGAGTCTCTCCAGAACACCAATAGGAGTGGGGAGGGGAATATATCCCCAGTGTTTGGGTTTGTTTGTAGGTGGCAGAAGTGGTAGAGAATGACGTGATGTATACAGAGTTGGTGGGGTGGAAAGTGAGAATCAAAACGCTCTCCCACTCCACCAAGGACATGCAGGTCCTGTGCCTCCTCCATCAACAAACCCGAACCAAATGACTCCTGGAGGAAGAACACTACATCTACCACCTTGCAGCCCTAAAACCATATGGAATCAATGTAGATTTCACCAGTTTCCTCATCTTCCCTTCCACCCCATATTACCCCTGTCTCAAGCCTCCAACTCGGAACTGCCCCCCAACCTGTCCATCGACTTTCCCATCCATTTGCTCCATCCTTCTCTCTAACCTATTGCCTTCTCCCCCACCTTCAACTACCTATCACATTCTCAGCTACCTTCCCCTTAGGTCCCCCCCACCCCCATCCATCTCTCAGCCCCCGGCCCACAAGCCTCATTCCTGATGAAGGGCTTGTGACCAAAATGTGGATTCTCCTATTCCTTGGATGATGCCTGACTGGCTGTGCTTTTCCAGCACCACAATCTTGACTCTGATCTCCAGCATCTGCAGCCCAAATGTTCTCCATATATATCTATCAAAAGGACAGGAAGACAGATTCATTGACCGGATGGGCAAATGATAGATGAAGTTAATGCAGCACAGTGAAAAGTAACATGGCTTTTCTTGGGTAGGAAGAATGATGAAAGTGAATACAATGTAAAAGATACAGTTGTAAAGCTTATGTATGAGCAAAGGTACCTTAGTGGAAGCAGAACAGTTCAGATAGTAAGGATAAAAAAGTAGATCCTGGATTTGGAAGAAGACACAGAAACTACAAAACAAAATATTAACATTGAAAACAACATGGGTTTTCAAAACATTTCATTCTGCGCTTAACTGTACAAAAATAATAGTACCAAATGTACAAGGTGACACAATGCGTACTGCGTGAGAAAATGATGCTGTTTCGCCACACCATTGCGTTGGAAAAAGCATCAGGGAGTAGTTGCCAAAGTATTGGTTAAGTTCAAAAAAGGCAAAGGAAATCTCATTGTTTGATGTGTTACCACTCAGCATGAACACTCCTGCATGCAATAAACCAATACAAACTTGTCAGCTACACTCATAATTGAGTTTGATGTATGCTTGTTAGGAGCTAGATATATTCATAGATCATGTGCTCTGGAAGCATTTGGAACTCGCCCAGGTGCTTCACTATTTAGTAAAACAAAGTCAGGGCGACATCCACTGGTTGCCTTTTCCCATTGCTTGGCTTCTGATTTTCACTCGAATAATTATCCAATCCCCTTTGAAAGTTTATGGAATCTGCATTAACCACACTCTGTCGAGGGGCATTGTTGTTCCTGACCACTTACTATATAGAAACATCTTTCCTCCTAATACTTTGGAAATCCCCTTAAAGTGATAGTGCCATACAAACATAGTGATCTATAGCACTGAAAAAGACCCTTTAGGCCACCATAGCCTTTCCAAACAAAAACAATCACCTAACTATTCTAACTCATTTTTTCCCTCACTTGACCAATCGCTTTGGCATTGCACATGCACATGTAAATATTTCATACGTGTCTATGAATCTCGCAGTTCTAGTTTACCTGTAGGTGAAAAAGTTTAATTTTGTCACATTTCCTCTAAACCTTCTGTCCCTTATCCTTAAACTGTGCCCTCAGCCATTGATTCCTCAACCAAGAGTAAATGTTTATTCCTATCTACTATGTCTATGCCCCTTACAGTTGAAAGAACATAAGAAATAGGAGCAGGAGTAGACTTTTTGGCCCCTTGAGCCCGCTCTGCGAGAAAATAAGATCATACCTGATCTTTTCTTGGACACCCCAACTGCATTTACCTGCCTGCTCACCATTGTCCTGAAATGCTATACTATTCAAAAATCTTTTTTATCTTTGGAATATAAACACTCGAGGAGGTAACGTCAACTGCTTTACTGGACAGGAAATTCCACAGATTCACAATGCCTTGGGTGAAACAAATCCTCCTCAGCTCAGCTCCCCATTATGAGCCTCATAGCTTTAGTTTCACCAGCCAGACAACCTTCCTGCTTCAATGTTATCTATTCCCTTCATAATTTTATATTTTTCTGTAAGATTCCCCTCATTCTTCTAAATTCCAATAAGTACACCCCAGTCTATTCAATCTCACCTCATAAGCCAAACTTCTCAACACAAGAGTCAACATAGTAAATATCCGCTGTACCTCCTCCACTGCCAGTACATCATTTTTCAAGAAAGGAAACCAAAACTGTACACTGTACTCCAGGTCCGGCCTCACTAGAACTATATAAAGCCTAAACTCCCTGTTTTTAAACTCCTTCTCTCTAGCGGGAAGGAAAGTACTTTATTTGTCTTCTTAATTATTTGCTGCACCTGCAAACCAACTTCTTGTAATTCATGCACAAGGACAACCTGGTTCTTCTGAACAGCAGCATGTTGCAATTTTTCATCATTTAAATATTAGTCCACTTTGGTGTTCTTCCTACCAAAATGATGACCTCACATTTACCACTATTGCACTCCATCTGCCAGACTCTTGCCCACTTTCTTAAACTATCGACAGACCTTTCAGTGTTCTAAGTACACTTTGCAACCATGCTAATACATTACCCATATCCCCATGCACCTTGATCTTATGCAGCAGTCTTTTGTGCTACACCTTGTCAAATGCCTGCTGGAAATTCAGATACATCGCACCCACCAGTTCTCAAATGTTCACCATACTCATCCTCAAGATTTCTAGTAAGTTAGTTAAATATGACCTACCTTTCATGAAGCCATACTGTGTCTGCCTGGTGGATCAATTTCGATCGAAATATCTTGCTATTTCTTCCTTGATGATAGCATTTCCTCAATACAGAAGTTAAGCTAATGGGCCTATATGTCTACCTCACCTTTTAAACAGTGGCATTATATTTTCTGTTTTCCAAACTCTTTGAACTGCCCCAGAGTCCAGCGAATGTTGCTAAATTACCACAAGTGCATTTGTTATATCCACTACCATTTCTTTAGTACCCCTGAGCTGCATCCCATTAGGGCGAATAGACTTGCCTAAGTTTAAACCCATTAACTCGCCCAATACTCCCCATTTGGTGGTAATCTTTTATGCATTTTCAATCATATCCACTCTCAATTTCCTCTGCTCTAAGGAAAATTACCCCAGTCTGCCCCATCTCTATTTGTTAAGAAACTTCAGTTTCATTAATAACTCCTCTGCATCTTTTCTAATGCTATCACATCCCTCCTATAATGTTGACACTAGAACTCGACACAATACACCAGCTCGAGCAAACAAATGTTTCTACCAATGTTTGCATTGTCTATGAATTTGCTGATCAATCCTTGTACATTCAAGTCTAAATCATTTATACACACCACACCCAAATAGGGCACCAACAATGAATTCTTTGAAGCCTCACAGGATACAGATATCCAATCAGAAAAAAACCCCGGACTACCGCCATCTGTTCCCTGCCATTCATATTTACGAATCCAATCTACAATCTTTATTTGGATCCCTTGGGCCCTTATCCTTGCTATCCATGTCACATGCAGGATGTTATCGAAAGCTTTACTGAAGCCAAGTGGACGACTTCAAAACTATTACCCTTATCTCTACACCTCGTCAGCTCTTCAAAAAATTCATTCAAGTTGGCCAGGCATGACTTTCCTTTCAGAAAATTTTGCTCACTTTTGTTCATTAATCCTTGCCTGTCCAAAATGAAATCGTTTTGGACTCAGAAATGCTTCATATTGTTTCTCTGATACAAAAGCTAGACCGAATGGCCGATGGTTTCCTGATTCATCGCTTCCGCACCTTATAAGGTAATAACACCACATTGGCTGTCCTCACATCCTCTAAAACCTCTCTTGTAGGCTGAAAGGAATTGAAAATTTTTGCAACCTCCCTCCCTTGTTCACTCAATGGCCAGAGTTGCATTACATCTGGAGCTGAATATTTCCCACTTTTCAGCCTGTCAGACAATTTAGAACCTCCTCTCCGCCTATGCTAATTTATTTAATTGTGTCACAGACAATTGACTCAATTAAAATATCGCAAGGTTTGTGAAGGTTTGTAGCTCAGGTTGAGGTTTAGGGTGTAGGTTTGCTCGCTGAGCTGTAGGTTTGATATCCAGACGTTTCATTACCTGGCAAGGTAACATAATCAGTGGCGACCTCCAAGTGAAGCGAAACTGTTGTCTCCTGCTTTCTATTTATATATTTCTCCTGGATGGGTTCCTGGGGTTTGTGGTGATGTCATTTCCTGTTAGTTTTCTAAGGGGTTGATAGATGGCATCTAGATTTACGTGCTTGTTTATGGCGTTGTGGTTGGAGTGCCAGGCCTTTAGGAATTCTCTGGCATGTGTTTTGCTTAGACTGTCCCAGGATAGATGTGTTGTCCCAGTCGAAATGGTGTTTTTTTTCATCCGTGTGTAGGGCTATGAGGGAGAGGGGATCGTGTCTTTTTGTGGCTAGCTGGTGTTCATGTATCCTGGTGGCTAACTTTCTTCCTGTTTGTTCTACGTAGTGTTTGTGGCAGTCCTTGCATGGAATTTTATAGATGACGTTGGTTTTCTGTCCATGTACAACCCATGGGCAAAACCAACGTCATCTATAAAATTCCATGCAAGGACTGCCACAAACACTACGTAGGACAAACAGGAAGAAAGTTAGCCACCAGGATACATGAACGCCAGCGAGCCACAAAAAGACACGACCCTCTCTCCCTCATAGCCCTACACACGGATGAAAAAAAACCACAATTTCGACTGGGACAACACATCTATCCTGGGACAGGCTAAGCAAAGACATGCCAGAGAATTCCTAGAGGCCTGGCACTCCAACCACAACGCCATAAACAAGCACATAGATCAAGATGCCATCTATCAACCCCTCAAAAAACGAACATGAAATGTCATCACCATAAACCCCAGGAACCCCATCCAGGAGAAATATATAAATAGAAAGCAGGAGACAACAGCTTCGCTTCACTTGGAGGTCGCCACTGATTATGTTAACTAGCCAGGTAATGAAACATCTGGATATCAAACCTACAGCTCAGCGAGCAAACCTACACCCTCAATTACAATATGTTCGCCTTGATTTCTCTACTCTGGCACTAACAAAAACTGGCCCAAACTGTTCGTTTAGAACTGAACTACACCCTCTGACTTGATGCACAAATTATCAGTCTTAATATCCCTACTCTTTCCCTTGTTATCTTTTTGCCCTTAATGAAAAGCAACTCGGGACTTCACTTTATTACAACTGCCACACTTCGTTCATATATCCATTTCCCTCTCCTCATCTCCATTTTAAATTCTCTCATGCATCCTATACACCTCTTAACCTTCAAAGGATTTGAACACTCCATATCTCCCTTAAGCCTCCCTTCTTCTTCTCTGAACCCAATACTTCATGTCCTTAGATAGCCAGTACTAATAATATTTTGTTGTTCCACTCTTTTACTTTACGGGAACGCATTATCTTATTTTGTCCTTATTTGCTTCTTGACTGCATCCTACTGTTCTGAGACAGATTTACCTGACACTATCTGCTCCCAGTCCACTCTGGCTTAAGCATGCCCAATTTTGCTAACCTTAAACCTCCATAATTGACAATATGATTTCAGGCGCACCCATGGCCTTTTTCCATAACAATCTGGAATCTACCATGGTGTCCTTTATTTTAGTCTTGCTGCCAATGGGAGCATTTTCTCTTATCCACACTGTCTCGAACTCTCAATATTAAATGTATTCAAGGTTAAGAGAGACTTTCTTTAATCAATAGCGAAATCTGGAGTTTTGGGGAGATGACATGGAAGTGGAGTTGAGGTTTATTACATCAACTGTGATCGCCTTGGATGGCAGATTACACTTGATGGGCTGAATGGCTTATTTATGTCCCTATATGTTATGACCTTAAAATGTATAAAAGTGTGACCAATTCATAATAACCCCTCTGTACTATATTTTACTTTTATTCAGCACCATTGCAAATACCTTCAGTCCCTTCCAAAAATGTAGCATTCTGAGCTGAATGCAATAGTTACATTGAGGGCCAGTCAGTCACAGAAACGTTATGGCACAGAAGGCCAATTAAATGGACAACACTACCTTGTGGCTATGCCCTTTTGTTGTCCTCCGTATACGTTCATTTTTTAATCCAAATCATAAATGTCCTCCTAAATGCTGCTGTTGGATCTGCCTCGACTACACTTTTCATGCCCCAACTATTTGCTGAGTGGAAATGCTTTTCATTACTTCAATTTTGTGTCATTTGCAATCATTTTGAATCTGTACACCTTGTTACAACTCATTTTATGAGCTGGAATATTTTCTCCCTATATACTCTAATTATGATTTTCAAGATTACTAACTTCTTAGTAAATGCTTCTTAGCATTTTTTCTGTCCAAGGAAACCGATGCAACTTCTTCAATCTATCCTCATGACTGAAGTCTCCCATCTCTGGAACCATTCATGTAAACCACCCACTTCTACCTTTTCTCCAATGAATTCAAACTTTTCATAGAGTCATGGAGTCACAAAGTCATGAAATCATCCAGTATGCAAATGTACCCTTTGGTCTACTAGTCCCTGCCAATCATAGTCCCAAACCAAATTAGTCGCACTTGCCTGTGTTTGCCTATATTCCTCATTTTTTGCTATTCACGGATTTGTCCAAATGTTCTTTGAATGTCTTTTAACAGCACCTGCATCCACCCTTTACTCTGTTAGTTCAATACACGGCGAACCACCTTGTGTAAAAACATTGCCCCTCACATTCTTTTTAAAATAATTCTCCTTTCAGCTTTTAAATATGACCCTAGTTTTGAACTCCCCCACCTTTTGGAAGAGACCCTTGATATTCACTTTCGCTATAACTGTAATGATTTTTGAAAATTTTACTGGATACCTTTCAAACTCCTACATTCCAGTGCAAGAAGTCCCAGTTTATCCAAACTACCTTTGTAACTCAAGTATTTCATTCCTGCAACATCCTGCTAAATCATTTCTGAACACTTTCCAACTAATAATATCCTTCTTATAGCAGGGCGACCACAAATGCATATAGTATTCCTGAAGAGGCCTCGCTAACGTCCTGTACAATGTAAGTATGATGACCAAACTCCTGTACTCAAAGGCCGGGGCAATGAAGGCAAGCATGCTAAACACCTTCTTAACCATTCTGTCGATGTGTGATGCAAATTTTGTAGAATTATGCACCTGAACCTTAGGTCTCCCTGTTCTGCAACAATACCCAGGCCCTACCATTAATTGCATAAGGTCTACTCTTGTTTATTGTACTAAGATGCAATACCTCACATTTATCCAAATTAAACTCCATCTGCCACTCTTCAGCTCATTGACCCAATTGATCAAATCTTTTTGAAATCTTAGATAGCCTCCTTCACTGCCCACTAAAGTAGTAATTTTAGTGTCATTCACAAACTTACTAACCATGCCTCCTAAACATTCATCCAAATCATTTCAATAAATGACAAACGAAAGTGGGTCATGAGCCAAACACTGTGGAATACCACTGGCCACAGGCTTCCAGTCTGAAAAACAAATCTCCATCACTACCCTCAGTCTCCTACTGTAAAGCCAATTTTGTATCCAACTGGTAAACTCTCCCTGAATCTCATGTGATCTAACTTTACTCATTCGTCTACCATGCGGAACTTTGCCTATATAAGTAACGCCTACCGCTCTGCCTTCATCAATCTTTTTGGTTACTTACTCAAAAATCTCAATCAAGTTGGTGAGACATGAATTCCCTCATAGAAAGCCATGTTGGTTATTCTAAATCAGTCCTTGCCTCTCCAAATGCACGTAAATTTTATCTTTCAGAATCACCTCCAACAACTTACCCACCACCGATGTCAGGTCTACCCGTGTATAGACTTAAATAAAAACATAACATTAGCCACCCTCCAGTCCTCCAGCACCTCGCCCATGTTTATAGACAATACAAGTATCTGTGCTATGGTGGCGCCTAGAATTGTGTATAATCCTCGAGTTGAGTACGCAAATTGTCTTAAACATGTTCAATATGACCTTTTGCTCTAGTACTAGGATCTGAGGAGCATAAGTTGGGAGCATAGGCTGTCAGGGAAGGATGTCGTGGAAATGTGGAACTTTTTCAAGGAACAGATACGACGTGTCCTTGATATGTATGTACCTGTCAGGCAGGAAAGAGATTGTCGTGTGAGGGAACCTTGGTTGACGAGGGAGATTGAATGTTTTGTAAAGAGGAAGAAGGGAGCTGACATAAGGTTGAGGAAACAAGGTTCACACAGAGCATTGGAGGGATACAGGATTGCCAGAAGGGAGCTGAAGAAAGGGATTAGGATAGCTAAGAGAGGGCATGAAAAATCTTTGGCATATAGGATCAAGGATAACCCCAAGGCATTTTATGCGTATGTGAGAAACATGAGAATGACGAGAGCGACGGTAGGTCCAATCAAGGACAGTAGTGGGAGACTGTGTATTGAGTCGGAAGAGATAGGAGAGGTCTTGAATGAGTACTTTTCTTCAGTATTTACAAATGAGAGGGACCGTATTGTTGAAGAGGAGAGTGTGAAACGGACTGGTAAGCTAGAGGAGATACTTGTTAGGAAGGAAGATGTGTTGGACATTTTAAATAACTTGAGGATAGACAAGTCCCCCGGGCCTGACAGGATATATCCTAGGATTATGTGGGAAGCAAGAGAGGAAACTGCAGTACCGTTGGCAATGATCTTTTCGTCTTCAGTGTCAACGGGGGTGGTACCAGGGGACTGGAGAGTGGCGAATGTTGTGCCCCTGTTCAAAAAAGGGAATAGGGATAACCCTGGGAATTACAGGCCAGTTAGTCTTACTTCAGCGGTAGGCAAAGTAATGGAAAGGGTACTAAGGGATAGGATTTATGAGTATCTGGAAAGATACTGCTTGATTAGGGACAGCCAGCACGGATTTGTGAAGGGTAGGTCTTGCCTTACAAGTCTTATTGAATTCTTTGAGGAGGTGACCAAGCATGTGGATGAGGGTAGAGCAGTGGATGTAGTATACATGGATTTTAGTAAGGCATTTGATAAGGTTCCCCATGTTAGGCTTATGCAGAAAGTCAGGAGGCATGGGATAGAGGGAAATTAGGCCAATTGCATAGAAAACTGGCCAACCGGTCGAAGTCAGAGAGTGGTGGTAGATGGTAAATATTCAGCCTGGAGCCCAGTTACAAGTGGAGTTCCGCAGGGATCAGTTCTGGGTCCTCTGCTGTTTGTAATTTTTATTAATGACTTGGATGAGGGAGTCGAAGGGTCGGTCAGTAAATGTGCAGATGATACGAAGATTGGTGGAGTTGTGGATAGTGAGGAGGGCTCTTGTCGGCTGCAAAGAGACTTAGATATGATGCAGAGCTGGGCTGAGGAGTGGCAGATGGAGTTCAACCCTGCCAAGTGTGAGGTTGTCCATTTTGGAAGGACAAATAAGAATACAGGGTTAATGGTAGGGTTCTTAGTAAGGTGGAGGAGCAGAGGGATCTTGGGGTCTATGTTCATAGATCTTTGAAAGTTGCCACTCAGGTGGATAGAGCTTGTAAGAAGGCCTATGGTGTATTAGCGTTCATTAGCAGAGGGATTGAATTCAAGAGTCGTGAAGTGATGTTACTGCTGTACAGGACTTTGGTTAGGCCACATTTGGAGTACTGTGTGCAGTTCTGGTCGCCTCACTTTAGGAAAGATGTGGAAGCTTTGGAGAGGGTGCAGAGAAGATTTACCAGGATGTTGCCCTGAATGGAGAATAGGTCGTACGAGGATAGGTTGAGAGTGCTAGGCCTTTTCTCATTGGAACGGAGAAGGATGAGGGGTGACTTGATAGAGGTTTATAAGATGTTCAGAGGAATAGATAGAGTAGACAGTCAGAAACTCTTTCCCCGAGTTCAACAGAGTGTTACAAGGGGACATAAATTTAAGGTGAAGGGTGGAAGGTATAGGGGAGATGTCAGGGGTAGGTTCTTTACCCAGAGAGTGGTGGGGGCATGGAGTGCGCTGCCTGTGGGAGTGGCAGAGTCAGAATCATTGGCGAACTTTAAGTGGCAATTGGATAGGTACATGGATGTGTGCTTAAGCTAGGGCAAATGTTCGGCACAACATCGAGGGCCGAAGGGCCTGTTCTGTGCTGTATTGTTCTATGTTCTATGTTTTAAGCACTCTATACTCCTGTTAATAAAGCCGAGAATATCGTCTGCTTCAGTCGTTGCTCATTATATCTGCTCTGCCACTTTTACTGATCTGTGCACTATACACCCAGATCCTTCTACTCCTGAACTCTACTTTGAATTATACTTCCTAGCATATATTATCTTTTTGCTGGTATTCTAGCAAAAACAGATCGTAGTTCTCTGTTTTAATTTCCCTGTCAGAAAGTCATGCTGATTTTTTTTTTCAAATTCAGTTGCCTGTTTGCAAATAACTACCAATTATATGCTGATATCTGCTTGTAGATTTTCCCCACCACTAAAATTAAACTGACTGGTTCGTATGTGCTGAGCTTATCCTTACAACAAGTTTTTGTTTGTCTTAACAACTGAACAACCTTTTTAACAATAACGTTTGCAATTCACAAGTTTTCTAGCATTTCCCCCTATTGGAATAAAGGGAAGACTAAAATATTAGAGCCATTATCCTTGCAATTTCCACTCCCATTTCTTCCAAAATCTTTGAAAGTGTCTCGATTGGTCCCCGTACTGTGTCAACTTTAAGTACCAACAATATATTCAGCACGTCTGCCCAATCAAATTTGACATCTTCTCGTGGCTGAGTTCCAGCTTCTGCCATCATGGCCTAGCTTCATCTCTTTCTCTTTGGTAGAAATAAAGGCAAAATATTCATTTAACAGCCATTTCCCCTTCTTTGAAACAGCGTCTCCTTTTACCACATTTACACTGTATATTTCCAAAGAGGATATTGTGGTACTTATTTATATTGGCTGGCAGTCATTTCTTTGCATCTCTTCTATTTGACACCTCTTTGAAGTTTCGATATTCCCCTTGTTCTTAATTTAATTTCGCATGACACTTTGTCAGAAGCATACGCTTCGGTCCTTATATATTACTATCTCCTTTGTCATTCAGACAGATATGGACTTGTTTGTTCTATTTTTCCTTTTAGTGAATATACGTTGACTGTATCAGAACCATGTCCTCTGTTCACTTATTCTATTTACCGTCAACCTCTTGATCTGCCTAGCTCTTTCCTTGCGCTATAGATATCCACTCTCAATTAATTGTTTATTTTATAAGTGGGGCAGGTACTGATTTAAAATGTTGTACTGAGGTATGAAGTATATTCCTGGATGAGAGAAAAGACAACATTGCCGTAAATAATGGGTTCTAGTAAGTATGTGCGCAATTAGATATTTTATACGCTGTACAAGTCTGAAAAATTGAATGAAAAAGTACCATCATATACTTCCTATGCTCTGATATATTCTAGTCAATGGGAACGAATTAGTAATACGGCAAAGACGAAGTGCCGAATGTTTTAATGTCACACGAAAGAAAGCTCTGTTGTAGATTTGACTGCAGTAGCTGTAAGTTACGACGAACCAATAATTCATCAGGACTTGATTAAAGTGCACGGCCAAACTAAACTAAAGTCAGAGGGCGAGAGACTTCGCTGAAGTGTCACTGGCAGAACGTGATGCATTTTGTGAACATTTGAGTTAAAGTGGAACTCCCATTCAGATGACGAAAGTGGTGTTTTAATTACGTTTTATATCAAGAAAAATAGTCTCCCGAGCGTGAGATGAACAGTAGAGGACATAAAGGGCAGATTGAAAGGTCTATGCCCACTTAGTCCAATGATAACATGGATTCACGAGGGCGGAGAAAGCAGCTGACTGATGGTTTTCTTGATATTTTCAATCTTCAAACTTAAAATTCGGTATTTACACGTGTCTGAAAAATTTTCCCCTTTTTTTCTGAAATAAAAGTTGCTAGTTTTCATAGTACATCAACAACTATTCTGGGAATAACAGATAGTTTTCCGAGGTAGGAAGGTCTCAGGACAGTAAGTCAAAAGAGGATTGTACATCAAGTCAAGTGGATTGCACATCCTGTGGTAAATATAAAATCATAACCATACCATGTGTCACAGACAGCACCACTGCAGAAAGAGTGATCATCTGCATACGTTTGTGCTCTGGATTTCAGAACCTGAGCAATAGTTGCGGTCACTGCTGTTCATCTGTGAGACAAAGGACTTTGCGGATACCACATAAAGGAGTTCATCATATGGTTGATTAGCTATGCATAGATAGAGAGGAATGTGTGGTTATCAGGCAGTCAGAAGAAATAATGCTGCTTGATGTGTGGTTCTGTTCGCCGAACTGGGAATTTGTGTTGCAGACGTTTCGTCCCCTGTCTAGGTGACGTCCTCAATGCTTGGGAGCCTCCTGTGGAGCGCTTCTGTGATCTTTCCTCCGGCATTTGTAGTGGTTTGAATCTGCCGCTTCCGGTTGTCAGTTCCAGCTGCTCGTTGCAGTGGTCGGTATATTGGGTCCAGATCGATGTGCTTATTGATTGAATCTGTGGATGAGTGCCATGCCTCTAGGAATTCCCTGGCTGTTCTCTGTTTGGCTTGTCCTATAATAGTAGTGTTGTCCCAGTCGAATTCATGAGGATGTCACCTAGACAGGGAACGAAACGTCTGCAACACAAATTCCGGCGAACAGAACCACAACAACGAGCACCCGAGCTACAAATCTTCTCACAAATTTGAATGCTGCTTGATAATTGGTATTCCATTTCGGAAACTTGTGAGGGTAATGATGCTTCAGTTGAATGCAGCCACAGCCAAACCTACGGCAGAGCAATGGTTATAGGGTATTGCTTATCCAGTGGAGTAAATATCGGATTTTTGGGAATAAACCTGGCGCAAGTATGGCATAAGGGACTCAGAACATGCTTCTGAAGGGGGTGGTGCATCCGCTAGAAGTTGTTATCCAAATTGAACAAATGCAGGAGGAGGGTTGATTTCCTGAAGCTAAGCCTCAGTAAGTTAGAAAGGAAATTGAAAAGCAGGCCTTCAAGACCAGGAGTGTCAGTATTTTTCCTTGTACCATGCGCTAGTGTTCATAATAGCAGGGGGATTGCGGATTAAGAACAGTATTGGGGGGACGAGAACAGATATCTGAATAATTGGGGACAGTTTCTCTTCCTTTTTAACCTGTACAAGCTTGACAGGTTACAACTTAATATCCTCGAAGGAAGATTTTCCAATTTTATTGAAGAATATGTAAGCAACTGATCAGGTGGACATGGGCCTGAGGGGTGAGCCAAAATGTAATGATGTAAAATCTTAATGAAAAGTCAAAACGTTTCTCGGCAGTAGAGAAGACAGGAGAAACAAAGTCAAGTATCTTGTATGCTTCAAAGGGGAAATCAAGTCAAAAGGACAAAGCTAAGCATACTGTCACTGAATGCACGCAACATTTTTAACAAGGTGGATGATCTACAATCAGAAATAGAGATATATGGTTCTGGCCTAATTATCATTATGGAACACAGGTGAGGTGCCCGAGGACTGCAAGGTTGCTTATGTTGTCCCCCTGTACAAGAAAGGTAGTAGGGATATTCCAGGTAACTACAGACCAGTGAGCCTGACTCAGTGGTGGGAAAGTTGCTGGAGAAGGTACTGAGAGATAAAGTATATTTACATTTGGAAAAGACTGGGCTTATCAGTGATAGGCAACATAGTTTTGAGCGGGGGAGATGGAAGATGCTAGCTATGAAGAGAGGTTTATTAAGTTAGGATTGTTTTCATTAGAAAAAAGGAGATTCAGGAGGGACCTGATTGTGGTCTACAAAATCATGAAGGGTACAGATAGGGTAGATAGAGATAAGCTTTTTATCCCACGGTGAGGGATTCAAAAACGAGAGGTCGCGCGTTCAAGGTGAGAAGTGAAAAGTTTAAAGGGGATATACGTGGCAAGTACTTTACCCAGAGAGTGTTAGGTGCCTGGAATGCATTGTCAGACGAGGTAGTAGAACCAGGCACGGTAGACTCATTTCAGGTGCGTCTGGACAGATGCATGAGAAGGTGAGGAGCAGAGGGTCACAGATGCTTAGGAACTGGGTGATAGGTTTAGACAGTGGATTTGGATCCGCTCAGACTTGCACATTAAAGCAGTGCAGGATGCGTTTTTTTTATATGTTAGGAATGGTTTCCTCGATTAGTATGCTGAGGAACCAACTCGAGAACCAGCTATCTTAGAGCTAGTATAAAATAATGAAAAGGGGCTACTTAACAACTATGTTGTAAAAGATGAGTGATCACAATGTGAGAGAATTTCGCAATATGTTTGAAAGTTAAGTAGTGTATTCTGAAGTATGAGTGTTATATTTCAAGAAGGGAAATTATGAGGGCATCAGCCACAGATTGCCCAAAATCGATAGTCAAAATACGCTATAAGCCATCACAGTTGTAGTCTTTCAAAATGTATGCCATGACTTGGAGCAATTATAAGCCCTTTCAAAGTGCTGAAACACAAAAACGTCAGTCAATTGTGCCTATCAAAGGAAACTCAGATTCCAAACGATTAAATAAAAAAAAACACGTGAATTCCCCGAAAAGAAGCAATTCCGAGGATTTGGAGGGTTTAAAAAAAATACAGCAAAGAAAGGCCTAAAAATATATACGTAAATAGAGAATACATTGAATAGAATGGCTAGAAGGGGAGGAAATACATTGGTGATTATTTTTCAAAATTCTATTGAGAACACAATATCCGTCAAATCTGGCAAAAATTCATACAGGTGGGCCATATAAGCTTCTTATGGCTATGTAAAAAGGAAATGTTTGACAAAAATTCATGTTCTTATATGGTTGTTTAAAAGAACGATAATTTTGATAGGGAATGGAGATATGGCAGAGAAGCTAAATTATTATTTTGTGTCTGTTTTCACTGAGGAAAGTATGATCAATTTTCTAGAGCTAGGGATCAATTGGAGAATATGTATTTGAAGGAACTTAGCATTTGTACTAATATTGCACTGGTGAAAAACAAATTGGGCAGAAAATTGATAAATCCCCAGGACCAAATGTCTAAATCTCACAGGTTTGAACCAGATGGCTATAAGGACAATCGATACATTGGTGATTATCTTTCAAAACTCTATCGATTCTGCAAAACTTCTTGCTGATTAAAGGTAACCAAGATCACTGTGAAGAAGGGAGTGGTAGAGAAAACAGGGAATTACCGACCCCCGAGCCTTACACCAGAAGTAGAAAAAGTGTTAGGAATATTATACAGGATGGGATGAATAAATATCTGTCTGCTAAAGACCTGATTTGGCACAGTCAGCGTCGATTTTGAAATGGTAAATCGAATATGCGAACTTGTTGTGGTTCCTTAAAAGTGTTACGCACAAAATTCATAAAGGAGATTGGATAGATATAGTATAGCCTGAGAAGGCTTTTGATGATGTTCCCCATTGCAGACTCACTAGAAAGATTAAAGCATATTCGACATGAGTAATGTACCAACAGGAATTAACAAATGGCTAACAGAATGAAAATAAAGTGTAGAAATAAATGGATCATTTTTGCGATGGCAGGTTATAACGAATGTGATACTGCAAGGTTCATTACTTCAGCTCCAGCTGTTCTCAATATTTAGCAACAAGGGATGACCAAATTTAACCTGTACAACTATGCACAAATTACAAACTAGATGGAAATATATGTTGTGAGGAGTATGTAAGGTGGCATCAGGAAGTTTTAGACAGGGTTACTGAATTGGCAAGAACATGGCAGATGCAATGTATTGTCTAAAAAGCGAGGTTATCCATATTGGTAGGAGATACAGATGGCAAAGTATTTATTAAATGGTAAGAGATTGGAAAGTTTAAATAAATAAAACGAGTTAGCTATCCTTGTCAATAAGTAACTGAAGGATAACATATACGTGCAACAAACCTTGGCAAAAGATGGTGGATTGTTAGCCTTTCTTGAAAAGGAATTAACTACAACAGAATTGAAATCATTCCTCAGCTGAATACGAGCTTGAATTTACTGCACCCAGAGTACTGTGTGCACAAAACTGTGCGCACAATTTTGGTCCCCATGTGTCAGAATGAATATGATTTCACCATAACAAGAGTTCATTGAAGGCACCAGACTTGTTGTCGTGATCATGGAATTATATGACAAAGAGAGATTATGCAAATTAGTTTCTAAGAATGAGAGACGATTTAGTTGAAATTTACAAAATAAATAAAGGGATAGAGGATAGACACAGATCAGACCCTTTCTTTGACTGGGGAGTTTATACCCTGGAGGTCTAATTTAAAAATAAGGGTGATACGACTTGGATTTGAAATTAGGAGAGTTTTCGGCTCAAATTATTGTGTAACTTTGGAATTCTTAGGCACGAGGGGCTATGTAGGCTCAACTTTAAGTATATTTGAGATATAAATTGGTAGATTTCTGATTTATTTTATGTTTGTGGCATAAACATAAAGGATCGAGCTAATAACCTTTTCTTGCTTAAGGTGCAGTCAATGGATGACTGACTTCAGAAAGCATGATGTATTAAGAATGGAAGGTGCATCAGTAGAATTGAACTGACAGACCTAATCAGCAATATTGACTTCGTTCCTTCTTATGTCTTTATTTTGTCTCAGCTGATTCACCTGGTTGACCTTAACAAGTTCTTAATTCATTTTGTTTTCTTCTGTGCAACAGATTAAGTAGTCAGAATGCTGAAAATAGTTCAGCTCAATTTTAATTGTGCAATAATAAATGTAAGTCTTGGACGCGGGAGATTTGGCCTTTCAGCTTTAAGAAACGGGTTACGTTCTGATTGGGTGACTCTCAGTGAGCCTTTGTTCACCAATCAGAGGCGGGTATGCGGCTGGGGATCCGGACTGCCCCTTTTCATTACCAACATAGCATTGCGTCTGATCAGAGCAGAATTGGATAGCGGGCAGCTCGGAATGATTTGTGCACAAATCCACTAGCAATTTTAAGTGAAACTAGAAGATTGGAATGAGATCATTCAAGCAATTCGCAAAATGAACATGCCCTTTGTGTATCGTAGGTAACCGATTTTATCGTTCAAAATTATCCAAATATCGTTTAATTGAATATTTTCCGGGCGTCCAAGCACTGAAAAATTGCAATGCATTGACTGGAAATGAGACTTAAAACATGTTGCTTGCTAAAATGCGAGATAGTATGCTGCGTATTATCGTGGAGTCTCGTTTTGGGGCAGATTCATTATTCGATTCCTGAAGAACTGCAAATAGGCGCCTTTGTTGGAAATATCGCAGCCGATTTGGGATTAGATTTAGAGCAGCTCTCGTCTCGCAGTTTGCGGATTTCACCCGGGTCTAGGAAGCTGTATGTGGACGTGAATTTTAAAAATGGAGATTTGTTTGTGAAGGAAAGAATTGATCGCGAAAACCTTTGTGCATCGAGTCTCACTTGTGTATTATCCGTGGATGCTGTGCTTGAACATCCCTTGAATTTGTATCAGGTTGCAGTTGAAATTCTCGATGTAAATGACAATGCTCCCAGTTTTCCAAAAAGCCAGTTCCGCCTCGAAATCTCAGAGGCTGCTGCAACTGGAGCTCGTTTCCGCCTCGAGTCCGCTCATGATCCGGACATTGGAAATAACTCCATACAAACATATCAGCTGCTTCCGAACGATTACTTTACTCTCGATGTACAAATGCACGGCGGGGAAAGAAAGCTACCCGTATTAGTGTTACGGAGACCATTAGATAGAGAAAAAGTGCCGATGCACAGGTTAAATCTCATAGCCAAAGACGGCGGGATTCCAATAAGGTCAGGTACTGTTCAAGTTGCAATAATAGTCAAAGATGCGAACGACAACGCGCCTGTTTTCCCACAGTCAGTTTATAGAGTCAATGTCTTGGAAGCAGCAACGGTGGGAACTCGAATAATCAGATTAAACGCCACTGACTTGGACTTTGGCAAAAATGGAGAGATAATATACTCGCTCAGTAGCCATAACTCTGACATCGTTCGGGAAGTTTTTGAGGTGGATTCAAAAACTGGCGAAATCAGAGTGAAAGGAAAGTTGGACTATGAAGAAAACAAAGCCTTTGAAATTAACGTTCAAGCAATGGACAAGGGATATGATGGAGTGCCTGGTCACTGTGACGTGCTGGTAACTATTATTGATGTGAATGATAACCCTCCTGAAGTGACGTTGGTGTCTTTGTCCAGTACAGTTTCGGAAGACGTTCCAGTTGGGACTGCGGTCGCTCTGTTCAGTGCAGCAGATAAAGATTCAGGACAAAGTGGGCACGTACAATGTCAAATTTCAGATAGATTGCCATTTAAATTAGATTCATCCTTGAAAAACTATTATAGACTCCTTGTTGAGGATCTACTGGATCGGGAAAATATTTCCAATTATGATATTACATTAAGCTGCACGGATGCAGGAAACCCTCCTCTCACAACGACGAAAACCATCCAAGTAGAGGTTTCAGATATAAATGACAATGTGCCACGGTTCTCACAACGTTTTTATACTGCAAATGTCATGGAGAATAACGTTGTTGGAAGCTCCATATTCTCATTGACAGCCTTTGATCCAGATGTAGCTGACAATGCTCGCCTGAAGTATTCTATCCCAGAAACTCGAGTTCAGAACGATTCGGTATCCACTTATGTTTCTATTAGCTCGGACACTGGTGTCATATTTGCTCAGAGACCTTTTGACTACGAGCAAATGAAAAACTTTCAGATGCAAGTTCAGGTCAGGGATTCTGGATCTCCATCGCTAACCAGTAATGTTTCAGTGAATGTTATTATCCTAGATCAGAATGACAATGCCCCCGTCATCGTTCATCCACTAACTGAGTTTGGATCGACAGCAGTAGAGACAATATCCAGGTTTGCAGAGCCAGGATACCTGGTTGCCAAGGTATCAGCAACAGATGCTGATGCCGGTCAGAATGCTCGCCTTTCTTATTCAATTTTTCAGGCTACCCAACATAATCTTTTTACTATTTCATCAAATACTGGGGAAATTTGGACTGCCCGTCGTATTGTCAATACAGATGCTTCCAAACAACGATTAGTGATTGTGGTAAAAGACGCTGGAACGCCACCACTTTCTGCCACAGTGACAATCATCTTATCTATGGTGGGAAAAGATATAGAAACATTTTCCAGCGTCAGCAGCTCGTCTGAAGGTCCAGCTTACACTCCTGATCTGACCTTTACCTTGGTAATATCCTTAGGAACAATTTCTATTGTTTTTCTGATTATTTTGATTGTTCTTGCTATTAAAGTTCATAAAAGCAGGGAAGCTTTAGGTGATCGATACTGTTCCCTTGGCGTCTGTTGCTGCGTTGACAAGAGGAAATCACTGAATGGAATTCAAAAGGCAAGTAGAAACCTACAAATACCCTCGAACTATGTTGAAGTATTTGGAGGTGACCCGCTTTCTCAACGTTTCCGCTACGAGTCATGTTCAACCTTGCAATCAATGAAGACAGACTTCATAACTTCGAACACATTCAGGTCATCCACAGACAATAATTTTAGTCGGAATCAGTCTAACAGAAAGAAAAGCTTGGAAATTATTAACTCGCAAAAATGCAACAACATTGTAAGTAGCGAGGTGAAGTGTTTTTAAGAAAATAATATACTTTTCAGATTTAATTGTAGTGCATATATATAATTACAGAGTCAAAGATGTGCAGCACAGAAACAAACCCTTTGACCCTATTTGTCCATGCTGAACAGATATCCTAAATTAAATTAATCCCATTTGCCAGCACGTGGCAATTATCCCTCTAAACGTTTTCTGTTCATGTACCCATCCAGATGGCTTTTACATGTTGTAATTGTACCAGCCTCCACCACTTCCTCTGGCAGCCAATTCCTTACACGCACCACCCTATGCTTAAAAAGTTGACCCTTAGGTCCTTTTTGCATGTTTTCCCCTCACCCTAAACTATACCCTCTAGTTATGGTCTCCCCCAAGCCCTTGTTTATTTACTCTATCCGTGCCCCTCATGATTTTATAAACCTCTACAATGTCATCCCTCAACCTCTAATGCTGCAGGGAAAAGATCCCCAGTCTATTCAGCCTCTCGCTATACCTCAAACCCTCCAACCTGAGCAACATCCTTGTAAATCTTTTCTGAACACTTTCAAGTTTCATGACATCCTTCCTGTAGGACAGGGACCAGAAATGCACACAATACTTCAAAACTGGCCTAACCAATGCCATGTAAAACCACAACATGAGCTCACATACGCTATACTAATTATTTGGAAGAATTCTAGAATAGAAGTTTTTAATCTGTTACTTTAAGTGAATTATTTCAGTTTTCTTCACAATTTCTAATTCCTGCCAGCATCTTACGTCAATTCTATGAAATTCTCGATTGAAATGTGTTTGCACATTCGCTTGTGACTATTTGCTACTTTTTAAATGTCAAGTTAAATTTAAAGTTTGTTCTAGACACACGTTAAGTTGCTTGGTTAGTTCTCAGTTGTCATGATCTCAGCACATTAGTTCTGCTTCAATAATATCAACACTTCACAGAGATGCTGCAGAAAAGCACACTTCTTTCAATCCATTATTTTAAAACACCACATTTTTCATCTCTTTTCATGTCAGATAGGGAATTAGAACCGCAACTCTTCGAAGACATACGCAGTGAATAGCTTTCTGCTTGCATGCTTTAATATGTTAAAGTATTTCTGTATTTGACAAGACTGCAGATGGAACCATCATCCACATCTGTTCATTCCTTTACATATATTTGAGATCTAAAGATGTCTAAAGCCGCGGGGGAGATTGCAGAACTTTGGCTTCGATATTTATATCATCAGGAGTAGTGCCAGAAGATGGAGGATAGCAAATGTTGTTCACTTGTTTAAGAAGGGGAGTCGGAACTTCGCTGGTAATTATAGGCCAATGAGTCTTACGTCAGTTGTGGGTAAGATGTTGGGAAAGTTTATAAGAGATAGGATTTGTAATCATCTGGAAAGGATAATTTGATTAAGGATACTCAACACGGTTTTGTGAAGGGTAGGTTGTGCCTCATTAAACTTATTGAGTTCTTCGAGAAGATGAAAAAACAGATGGATAAAGGTAAAGTGGTTGATGTGGTGTATATGGACTTCAGAAAGGCGTTGTGTAAGGTTCCACACAGTAGGCTTTTGCACAAAATAGGGAGTTTCTGGACTGAAGGTGATTTAGCGGTTCGGACCAGAAATTGGCCAGCTGAAAGAAGACAGAGGGTGGTGGTTGATGGGAAATTTTCATCCTGGAGCTCAGTTACCAGTGGTATGCCGCAAGGATCTGTTTTGGGGCCACCGTTTGTCATTTTTATAAATGGTCTGGGTGTGGGTATACAAGGATTCATTAGTAATTTTGCAGTTAACACTAAGGCAGGCAGAGTTGTGGATAGTGCCGAAGGATGTTATGGGTTACAGAGGGACATAATAAAATGCAGAGCTGGGCTGACAAAGTGGCAATTGGAGTTTAATGTGCAAAGGTGAGGTAGTTCACTTCAGAAGAAAGAACAAGAATGCAAGTAGTGAGATAATGGTAAAATTCTTGGCAGTGTAGATACACCGAGATCTCTAAATGTTGGTGCATAAATCCCTGAAAGTTGCCACCCAGGTTGATAGGGTTGTTAAGAAGGGACATGGTGTGTTGGCATTTATTGGTGGGGGATTGGGTTTATGAGCCAAGAGTCCATGCTTTAGTTGTACAAGGCATTGTTAAGGCTGCACCTGGGGTATTGCGTGCTGTTTTTGTACACCGCATTTTAGGAAGGATGTGGAAGCTTTGGAAAGGGTTCAGAGGAGATTTACTGGGATGTTGCCTCCTATGGAAGGAAGGTTTTACGAGGCAAGACTGAGGGAACTGCGGCTGTTTTCATTGGAGAGAAGAAGGTTGAGAGGTGACTTAATCAAGACGTATAAGATAATCAGAGGGTTAGATAGGGTGGACAATGGGAGCCTTTTTCTCGGCTGGTGAAGGCTAACGTGAGGGAACATAGCTTTAAATTGAGGGGTAATAGATTTACGACAGAAATTTGGGGTAGTTTCTTCAATTAAAGTAGTAGTGGTATTGCAGCCTGCCTGCAACAGTAGTAGACTCACTGACATTAAGGGCATTTAAATGAGCATTGGGCACACATATGGATAATGATGGAATGGTGTAGAATAAATGAGCATCAGATTATTTTAACAAGTCAGACAACATCAATGGCCAAAGGGCTGAACTGCGCTGTAACGTTTCATGTTCTATGAGGTAGGAATCTGTTACTGCAAAATCTGGCCATCAACAGCAAAATCAGAGAATGGCAAATTCGTTCAATTGGTTTGGGTAGAATTTAAGTCCATACATTTACTCATCCTTCCCTCCTCGATATGCAATTTGTTTCCTAACTTGTACATCTAAAATCAAGATAGGTAATTGGATTTGAAATTTGTAGATTTGTTTAAATCACCATAACACCAGAATTATGACATGTCGAGTTCGACAAATTTCTATTATTCAGACATCTCTAAATGCAACAGTTAAGGCACAGAGCAGAAAATCAGTTTTAATATACAAGAAATAAGAATATGATTATACTGGTAATACTAACTACTGGCCATCTTACGTCCAAATTTAGAAATCAGTTCGAATTTATTCAATGCATGGTTCAAGTGACAGACAAGGATACTGGTCATCTGAAATAAGTTTTGCACCTTAAATTACAATAGAATTATCTGAGACATTTAACCACGTTAAGCATTTAAATATTTTTAAATTGGACTTTCTATCGGCATTTGGTAAGTAGGACCGGTCTATTTTAAAGACACATGGAATTAATTAGCATCAATACAAATGAAGTGAAAATCATTATATTATTCGTACATGCGTCAAAACAGATGAGAAGAAATATTTGGCGGTTGTCATAAAGTGATATAATTAATCAGGGAATAATTTAATCAATGCATCATGGACAATAATCGAATTAGCAGTCTTAGCCAGGATGAGCAGTTCACAGAATGCTTTTCTGATAGTTTCTTTGAGTAGTATGGTGTGGAATAGTCCAGAGTAGGTTGTATTTGACTTGGTGTGATATAATGTGACAGATCGATTAATGTGTTCAGGTTTATGCCTGACTATACAGCAACAAATACAATATGGTAACATATTGTATCCAATTGAGGAGAACATTGGGTCTAAACAATAATTTTGCACTTCAACAAGAAAGTCTATAAGCTAGCTGAAGAGGCTGGCTTACTTGGTTTGGAGACTGAACAATAAAGGGTAAGTGACAGACAGTCAAGCGGATATTTTAGAAAATGCAGAATAAAATGCACTGTTACTTAAAAGAGAAAAAATCTAAAGGGATGACCAACCATCCCTTATCAAACAAAGAAATTGGATGAAGCATCAACGTTAAGCTGCACAAAGGTCGGATGATTAGCTTTAATTTAATGAGCGTCAGTAAATAATTAGCAAAATTCATTAGATTGTAAAGCATGGCTATGAGAGGATGATACATAGAAATTCAAATGTTTACCTTAAAGGAAAATAATCTAATTGTGGAATGCTGGGAGCAGGTCAGAAGATTAGACTTTACGGAAGAAAGGCAAAGAATGACTAACATTGTAATAAGGATGCAAGCATTAGTAAATGAGTGAAAACCAACATAGAAGCATGTACTAAAAGTTGAAAAATAAAACAGATAACAAGGTGAACATTCCTCCAATGGACTGTTGTGCTATGGAATTGATAATGATAAATAAAGAAATGACAGATGAAATGATGAATGTGTTACATCACTCTTTGCTGTAGGATTGCAAGCCACATCCCTGAAATAGTTCAAAAACATAAAACAAAATTTAAAAGAAATTCAAGAAAATTGAAAACATTAGGAAAGTGGTACTGGGTTGACTATCTATCAGGTCCTGATAAAATCTAGGTGCAACTGCCTCATTAACATTTTGTCAACTTGGCATCAACCACATGTTTCACAGTGGCCGTAGGATACTCCATTAGATATTAAATATTTACAGTGGATCAAACGAAGGCAGCTGTTCCTCTGCTTTTCAGTTTGGAAAGTATGATGAAAACTCTTGGCAACTTCTGGATGGGTATCTTTGAATAACTGATTTTCTCAATATTTGTTAATAATGTCTGCACATTGCTCGTGTATATTCTCACAAACTTACTGTTGTGCAGCTAAGTAACACGACAGTAAAAAGGAAGTAATTTCTGAGTAAGAACTGACAATTGGTTTTAAAATGTTTTAATAGAGGAAGTAGATATAATATGGCTGACAATCCACTGTCGGTTTGGGTAGGAAAAGCCAGAAAAATGTGTGATTTTATTTTAAAAGCTAAGCAAGTCTCAGCAACTGAAAAAAAAATTAATTCAGCTGGGGCTGTCCTGGTCCCTACCTCTGGTCAAGAGATCCTGGTTCAAACCCCAACTGCTTTAGAATTATGTAGTAACATATCTAAACGTGTTGATTTGGAAATATCTGTGCAGAGATAGTCGTATCTGAACTGGTTATTTAAAGAAAAACATCCCGTCTGTTAAAGAATAAGAATAAGATGGCATAGAATAGAAGTGATGCGCAAACGAAGCAAGAATGATGTGAGAAAGGAAACTTTTCACACTGTGAATAATTATAATATAGCGTGCAATACGTGGAAATGCCAATGGCCAGATTCATTTGAAGCATGCAACAGGGCATTGTATCATTACTGGGATAGAAATAGTCTGCATGAATATCGGAAATAAAACAGGAGGTTGGCACTAATTAATAGAATCGGTGCAGATACAATGGGACTAATCTCTTTCTGTACAATAACAATTTTGTGTTTCTGTGTTGCAACATAATATGTCATTACATAGATTAATGTTAGCCGATTTTGGTTTATTCAATCATTGAATGTGGGTGCCGCTGGCCAGGCCATTATTTATTCTCATACATAATTTATTGTTCTAATTAAGCTTCATTGTTGAGACGTTTCCAGGTGTTTATGAATGCTGTGGTTTATTTACGAAGCGAATTCCAATGTTTTGACGCAATGATAATGATGAAACGGCAAAATGGCTCCGAGTCAGGATTGTGATTGACTTGAAGGGGAATTTGTAGATGATAATGTCGCAATGTATTTCTGTCTCTCATGTCAGTGGTAATGTGCTTACAAGATACTGTTCAAAGAGGTTTGCCGCGTTCCTACTGTGTATCCCATGTTGCACGTGGCTACCTGTGTGCTAGTGGTTAAGAAGGTGAAGGGTGGATAGGGTGCTAAATAAGCATGCTCCAAGTGTTCCGGGGTTGCAATTAACCTGGTAAGTGGGGAGTTTTCAAACACACTCCTGATTTGTGTCTCGTAAGATGTAAATGGGCACTGGGCAATAGGGATGAGACAATTACTATAACATTCCTAGTCTCTGAGCTGCTCTTCACGTCATTTTGATTCAGAGTGTTCGAGTTCAGTTTTTTCAGCAACGCCATTGAAAATCGAGGGGTAATGCTAAGGAACTCCTTGTCAGTGATGGTGATTGCTGAGCATTTGAATGCTAGTTGCCTGTTTTGAGTTCAAGCCCAGATATTATTCTCATTTGCTTAGTGTGGATCCGCCAATTGCTCAGTATCTGAGGAATCCAAAATGGCTTTCATGAGCAAATATTATCACTTTTCACCTTATGATGCACACAGGGTCATTCATGACTGGTTGAAGATGGATAGGCTTTGGACATGATCTTAAGGGACTCAGGCAGCGATGACCAGGAACTCAGATGGCAGAGCTCCATCAAACACAGCCATCTTAGAGTCATAGAATCTCCTACGCTCCACATTGACCCTGTGTCCACTTATGACTGACGCTTTAACTAAGGGGAACAACTGCTCCTTATCCATTCTGTCCATGCCACTCATCGTCTTGTACACTTCAATCAGACCATCCTCAGTATTGTCTGCTTTAATGAAGACTACCCAACCCTACCCAGCCTTTCTTCATAACCTAATACAATTCGTTGTGCAAGATCTGTCTCCAAACAGTGGAGAGTTGTTCATAAATTCTCAAAACTGTGCATAACTTAGTGGTAAAACAACTTGACACGTTAAAAATCTCGGCTTAAGGAAAGGTTCTTAAAATCTGTTGTTGATGCTACTGAACTGCACAACTTGGCGAGGCAAGCAACATTGTGCATCAAATCTCTAGTTCTATCAACCTTCTTAAAATCTGCTGTAGATGTTCTTAATGTGTGTATCTTGGAGTGATAAGCAGGTTTGAACAGCAATATCGTCATTTCAAGCAAACCTCTGCAATTTTAGATACTGCTAAAGTACACAAATTGGTGAGATAAGCAATGTTGCACATAAAAATCTTTATTTCCAGTATACTACTTCAAATCTACTGCAGATGTTACTAAACTGCATAAATCAGTGAGATAAGCCCTTGAAAAGTCAAATCCCCGTGATGGCATGTTCTTACACTGTTTTAGATGTTACTAAAGTGCTTATCTTCGTGAGCTAATCAACTTTGCACATCGAAATCTCCATTTCAAGCAGACATCTTAAAACCCAAGTCCAAAGGATGTGCAGTTTAGGTGGATTGGCTATGGATATGCAGGGTTACAGAGACAGGGTTCGGGCTGGATCTGGGTTGGGATGTTCTTTAGAGGGTCAATGAGGGCCCAATGAGCTGAATGGCCTGCTTCCACACTGTAGGAATTGTATGATTGTATGCTTCTTGGTGGCTTCGTTACTCAAATGCAGCCATGATATCGAGGGTAGCCACGTGTACCTCATACTTGCAGTTCAGCTCTTTCTTTTTACCCTTAAAATGGACTCAAATTAGATCAGAAATTATGCGGCCCTTGTAAAACCCAAACTCTGCTCAGTGAGTTGATTGTTCTTCTGCCAATGCTGCTTGGTAGCATCATTGATAATACTTTCCATAGTGTTGCTGATCTTCGAGGTAGACCCAAAATTAGCTGAGATGGATTTATCCTCTCTTTTGTCAATAGGATATCACTGACTTGTTTTTCACATGGTTGGTTGATAATTTTGTAGCTAAACTGGAGTAGCTCCTCCAGAATGCACCTACTTCTCTAGTACAAGTCTTCTACACTATTGCTGGAATACTGTCAAAAAGTTTTAGTGTCTTCAGCCGTCTGTTGATTTTACTTGGACTAAATACTTTTGGTCCAACACTGATCATTGTAATGGTGGGGACCTCAGTGGAACTCTGAAATAAACCATCCACTCAGCATTGCCCAATGAAGGTCATGCAAATGATTTGGCATTTTATTAAGTAATGATTCACTGGACTCTCCAATGGCTGAGATAAAAGTTACTTCTGGAGTTCCCACCTCTGTTAGTTATTTTGTTTGTCCACTAACATTTCCTACTGGATCTGGCAAGATGGCACTTATTAGAAATGGGCTGTTCTTTATGGGACTAACTTTAAACGTTTTCTTTTCAGAAGCAATCCCACAATTAATGGATTAGATTTAAGCTCTGCAATCCTGCCGCATCTACTCATTATTTATAGGAGCCTAAGCAAAGACTAACTGAAGGAAAATCCATAAGTATCCCTGTCCTATATCATTACACATTCCTGATGAAGGGATTCTACCCGAAACGTAGATTCTCCCGCTCCTTGGATGCTGTCTGACCTGCTGTGCTTTTTCAGCTCCCCACATGTTGCCTCAGTCATGATGGAGTTCAGCGTGTTTCTTTTTTTCTGCAAAAGAAAGGTTTTCATTTTCATCCATTTTCAAATAGTTCTGGTGTATGACCTGTGGTGCTCATCAAAAGTATTTTTTTCCGCGTTCGTACCTGAATGCTGTGTCTGAAGGCTTGAGCTTTTTTTCAGACAACGTAATCAACTTTGTGTATAGGATACAAACGATAATGCAGCTGTGTTTTCTCAGTCAACTTATCGAGTCAGCCTATTGGAAAGTGCACCAGCAGGAACGCGGGTAGTTATCTTAGGTGCCACTGACTAGGATGATGGTCCCAATGGAGACATAGCCTACTCGTTGAGTAACCACACTTCAGGTAGAGCTCAGCAACTGTTTGGCGTGGACTCCAAATCTGGCGAGATAAAAGTGAAAGGGAAGCTGGACTGTGAAGAAATCGCAGTTTTTAGCATTAACGTGCAAGCTATCGACAGCGGCACCGATGCAGTGCCCGCACACTGTGGTGTTCTGGTGAATATTATTGATGTGAATGATAACCCTCCTGAGGTGACGTTGACGTCTCTGTCTCGCACAGTTTCAGAAGATGCACCAGTTGGGACTGTACTTGCTCTGTTCAGTGCAACAGATAAAGATTCGGGCAGAAACGGGGAGGTAAATTGTCAAGTTTCAAATGACCTACATTTAACTTGGATTCCTCTTTAAAGAATTATTATGGAATATTCGTTCATCATCCACTGGATCATGAAAATACCTCAAATTATGACGTCACCATAGCATGTACGGATGCAGGAAATCCTCCTCTAACATCCGAGAAAACCTTTCGGGTAGTGATTTCCGATGTAAATGACAATAAGCCACGGTTCACGCAATCTTCCTACACGGCAAACGTCATGGAGACCAACGTTATTGGTGCGTCTATATTTTCCATCACAGCCTTTGATCCAGATGTGGGATTAAACGCTGGACTTAAATACTCAATGCTGGAGACTCAAGTTCACAACGCTTCAGCATCCACTTACGTCTCTATTAACTCAGAGACTGGTGTCATATTCGCCTAGAGATCTTTTGACTACGAGAAATTGAAAAACCTTCAAATCCAAGCACAGGTCATGGACTCTGGTATACCAGCGCTCGCGAATAATGTTTCAGTGAATATTATTATCCTTGAACAGAATGACAATGTTCCAACTTTCATGCAACCATTAGCCGAGTTTGGGTCAACAGTAACAGACACAATATCCAGGTTTGCCGAACCTGGCTACTTGGTTACCATCGTATCCGCCACGGACGCTGACGCCGGCCAGAACGCTCACCTTTCTTATTCGATTTTTCAAACTCGCCAGAATAACCTCTTTGCTATTTCACCAGACTCAGGAGAGATTTGCACAATCCGCCATCTTGCAAATAAACATGTCGCTCAGCAAAGTTTGGTGATTCTAGTAAAAGATAATGGATCACCATCACTTTCTGCCACAGTCACTCTCATCTTATGTGTGATCGATGGTGACACCAAAGCATTTTGCAGTATCAGTGACTCATGTGAAAGCCTCGGGTTTACTTCTGATCTGAGCCTTTCATTGGTCATCGCATTAGGAGTGATTTCTGTCAGTCTTTTCGCAAGTTTAATTGCCCTCGCTGTGAAGATTCGTAAAAGCAGAAATGCTTTCGATAATCATCACTCTTGCTTCGATGTTTGTTGTTGCGTTCAAACAAGGTATGCTCGGAATGATATTCAAAAGGCGAGTAGAAATCTTCAGATATCCTTAAACTATGTTGAGGTTTTTGGAGGAGATCCACTTTCTCAGAGGTTTCGTTACGAGTTAGGCTCAACATTACAATCTGCAAAGGGAGAATTCAAAACCCTAAAAACAATAACAAACCAAGAATTGCATCAGAAACGAGTCCATTAGAAACAAAAGCACGGGAATGAATCAGCCTGAATACTACAGCAACTCTGTAATCAAAGAGGTGAGGCCAAATTCATGCATGCTTAAATGGATTGTTCACACTTTGCTACCCTATGTGCAATTTCTCTCGACTGCGTAAATTAAAATGGCATCATGTTGGACAAATTAAAAATCTTTGCTCACTGCTATGTCTGTTGGACCAACAGAAATTTATTTGAATATACACGAGTTTCTGATTTTGTTTCACGAATTTGAAAGTTTAAATGAAAGCATTTCCTAAGAAGACAATACAGGATACTGCACAAGTATGGGGTGCTTTGCTTGGAAGGAGAATAACGGTTCTTATAGGCAAGTCCTATAAACAGTTGGATAGTTTGTCACGATTTCAGTTATGCGATTCTAATTAATTGATATTAGCGTGTTTCTGGGTGTAAATTGTAAATTGATCAGTTTATCTTATTTTAGTGGGCTTCACACAAATCAATAGAACTGACTTTAGATTATTCAATCTTTGAAAAACAGTCGTTTTGAAGCATTTTTGTCAACAGAGAATCGGTATCATATTTCTGTGAATTGGCATTTAGTTACCAGGAAATGGAAATATGTACACAGATGAAAAAAGGTTTCAAAGGGATTAGAGGTGAGGTCACTGTCCAACTCCCACCATTCTTTTTGATGCAATTTCACTCTGAAGTTATGTTTAGTATTAGAGTCATAGAGTAATTCAGCATGGAAACAGGCCCTCTCGCCCAAATTGGTCCATGCTGACCATGGTGCCCACTCAGCTAGTTCCAATTACCCGCGTTTGGTCCATATCCCTCTAAACCTTTCCGATCCCTGTACCTATCCAAATGTATTTTTCCAAATGTTGGTATTGAACCTGCCTCAACCAATTTCTCTGGCAGCCCATTTCATCTATATTCCATTCTCTGCCTGAAGAATTTGCCCTTCAAATATTTTTAAAATATTTCTGCTCACGTTAAACCCAAGCCCTCTAGTTTTCAATTCGCCATCCCAGGGTAAAATACTATTTGTATTAATCCTACCTATGCCCCTTATTGTACACCCCAATAAGGTCACCCCTCATAGTCTTATGTTCGAAGGAATAAATTCCTGTCCTGGCCAACCTCTTCCTCTAACTCAGGCCTACTAGTCCTGGCAGAATCCTAGTAAATTTTCTGTGCACTCTTTCCAATTTAACCATCCCTTTCCTACGATATTCCTATTCTCTGGCTCTTTTTTCACAAGGAGAGGCATGATAACAATATACAATACGACTAAGCAGAATTGAAACCCCTGCATGACAGCAAAAAAATGTTTGGCCATAAAATATGTCAATCATCATTCTTAGCTTGTAAGTTGATTGTCTCATGTAAAATCACAAACAAATCGTGCATAACTAAGATCATGATGAGTACGGAGAACATGACGTTTTCTTAAGTTTATTAAATCATGACAACATGAGCATAATGCAATGTTCGTTGTTTTCAGTTCAACAAAAGCATTCAGGATAAATGATAAATAATCAATTTGATATCCAAAAACTATAAAGAACTGTGGCAATGATGATCCACCTCCTAACTTCAGAGGCGAGTGTAGATAATGGACTCAAGGAAAAAGAACAATCAGAGAATTGTTCAAGCGGAATCCAAGGCCAGGGTATGCTAAGAACTTATGTCATAAAAAAATACACACTGCGCAATAAAAGTATAATTATTTGAGAGTCACCGAAGTTGCATAAACATTAGGTTTCAAGAGAATATTTGAAAATAGGCTAGAGGTAATATTTGAGCTGGAATTAAAGAATCAAGTAATTTGTGGGAAGATGAAATGATAATCGAGATGGTGTCAGACATCATCAGACATTGCTTTTGCTACCAGACCAGACCATTTGACTAATTTACAGTGATATAATGCTCAAAACAACTTCAATGCAAATTAATCAGAACTACCGCACTGAGACCTCATTCTCATAAAGTTGCAATCTGATTTACAAAACGTGCCTGAAGGGAAGTGATTTGCACCTGCGCAGTTATGTATGCACTCAGAATTCTTTCCAAGTTGGTTATATTTAGCTATTTAGAGTTTGTGGAACAAAGTCAATGTCTCCTATTTATTTAAGTTTAGGGAATGCCAGTAGAGTTTCCCAGCACTTTGTACGTGTATCCTTTCTTGGCTCAATGCTCTAATTCTCTGAGTCACATGGAGGCACTGTAGTCTTTAGTCAATTACTTTTCTCCCTTTCCAACATAGGCGAGTGTAGATAATGGACTCAAGGAAAAAGAACATTTTTTGTGTTCTTTTTAACAACCTTGAGCATTTATGACGTGTAGAAAGTGCATTTAATGTGGATAGAAATAAGTTTTAAAATACATGATCAAAAAAAAAAGAAAATGCAACAGATCTCTTGATCTGTTCTTAGAATATGGGCATTTCTTGTTACACCAGAATTTGTTGTGCATTTCTAGTTGTCCAGAGTTCACTTAAAAGTCAACAACATGATTCTGGATCTGGACTAACATGTAGGCCAGACCAGGTAAGGGGAGCAGAATTCCCACCTTAATGGACATTAATGAACCAACCAGGGTTTTCTTGTTTTCACAAATAACCCTTAGTGATTCCATAGTGATCATGAGACTTGCTTATAATTTCAGGTTTTTATGAAAGCCGAATTAGCACCGAATTATCAGACCAGTGACATTACCAGTACATTTCGCCTTGTTGCTATGTATCATGCACTCAAATAATCTTGCAACATGCATGATAATAACGAAAATAGAAATTGCTGAGAAAAGTTATCAGGTCTGGCAGCATGTGTGGAGAGAAATCAGAGATAACATTCTGGGTCCAGTGACCCTTATTCAGAACTGAAGAACCATCTTCTTAACTCTGATTTCTCTCCACAGATACTGACAGGCCTGCTGAGTGTTTTCAGCAATATCTCTTTTTGTTTATGATTTGGATTTCCAGCATCTGCAGTCCTTTGAGGGGTTTTAAAGGAAAGATAATAATAGAGCAAATACAGAAGCAACTTGTCGTTAATGGATTTTGAAGTCATTATTTTTAAATAAGTCTAATTAATTTATGCCTAGTTCGGGTAAATCAACAATTGTATTGAAAGTAGTTTTGCACCTGATCGATAACATCAAAGGTGGTGGTGATGATTTTTGCTTTTGTGGTTGTGAGCGTTCAAATATTTTCAGAAGCTGTATATATGGTTCCCTTTAGTAAAGAGTACATATGTGTGTGCATTTAAAATTCAAAATGATAGTGACAAAATCAGCATACTACTTAATTAGATCCGAGAGTGACATTTGAATGGCATGGAAGGCACAAAGGTTTACGATTATATTTCTCAATGCTCAAGGTGGTTTCGAGTTGACAACGCACATTTAATCACAATTGAAAAGAAATTTCTGGGAAAAAAGTACATATCTTATGAAAGCACTTCAGTTTGCTCTCATCAGAACATTTGATAAGAATGGATGTTGGTTTGCTCTCTGAGCTGGAAGATTTGTTTTCTGACGTTTCAACACCTTACTAGGTAAAATCTTTAGGTAGCCTCCAGATGAAGCACTGGTGGTGTAGCCCACTTTTATTTATATGTTCAGCTTTCCTGTGGTTGGTGATGGCATTTCCTGTGGTGATGGCATTTCCTGTGGTGATGTCATTTCCTATGGTGATGTTATTGCCTGTTCTTCTTCTCAGGGGGTGGTAAATGGGATCCAAGTCAATATGTTTGTTGACAGAGTTCCACTTCGACAGCACTTGCACTGGGACAACACATCCATCCGAGGACAAGCCAAACAGAAACACGCACAAGAATTCCTAGAAGCATGGCATTCCAAACAGAACTCTAGCAACAAACACATTGACTCGGATCCCATTTACCACCCCCGAGAAAAAGAACGGGAAGTTACATCACCAACCCAAGGAAACCTAAACATACAAGTAGAAAGCAGGCTACATCACCAGTGCTTCACCCGGACGCTCACTGAAGATATTGCTTCGTAGGGTGACAAAAGTCTGAAAATGAGCCTTCCAGCTCAGCGAGCAAACCTATCTCCAGAACCTCAACCTGAGCTACAAATCTTCTCAAAACCTGCTAATTTGGCAAGAATATTGTGACAATACTGTGGCTTTAAGAGGTGTATTTTGTCATTCTTTCCTGAAGAGTGTTTGAGATTGAGGAACCATGTAGTCTGTTCCCAGCCAATGTAGTAAACAGCTTTTAAGGCTTTGGGATCTTTTTCAATAGAAGCAGCATGAAGGGGTGGGGTCAAGCTCCTAAAGAACCAGGTTTTTAGTTTAACTTTCAGTAGCAGTTGGTGTTTGGAATTTGCTATTCATCCATCCCTGTTGCAGCAAAACGCTTCAGCTCTCTTTCTCTCTGTCTCTGCGTTTTCTCTTGATTTTCTTTCCTCCTGGACTGAAGAATTGCATGTGAGACTTCATATTTTACTGAATTTGCGTTTGCCAAAGGTGTACTTGAGAGATGTTACTGTATTGAAATAGTTGTTGTTTCATAGAAATATTCTGTGAAACTTTCCAATAGTTCAGTTATCCCACTTCTTATTTATTTTGTTTGTATTTAAATTTAGTGTAAGAACAAAGTGTGTTTTATTTCACTTGATTATTCGAACTGCAATCAGAAGACAACGCCTTACACTTGCCTTTAAAAATAAGAAAACGTTGCAGTTGAGCCGATTTTTAGTATATTTTGAGGGTGTTTGTTCTGGTACATAACAATATAAATTCAGTATTGTTCGTTTCAATGGCATGTCTGAATTCTTCAGAAGGTGTTTGGGGGCTGATGTGGCACAATGGTATTATAGCTAACTTTAAGCAAAAAGGCTTGCATTCAGATTCCATCGCTGCAAAGACGTGTCATTACATAACTGTGTCGGTTAATCGAATGTATTTACAGTGAACCAGAACAAACCCCCTCAAAATATATTAAGAAATAGTTAATGCTGGTTGGTAGTTAACACACTGATTTTATTAAATTTTAACACAGCCAAGTTTTGTTGCTTGGTGAGTGTGTTACCTTTAGAAATGAACTAGCGAATGCTTTTCATCTATTTCATCTATTTCCAGGTGCAGTGCATGTGAATGGTCTTCCTGCCTGAAAACGTCAGGGCCTTAGTCATTAATAGATGTAACTTCAGCAGTCGAAAATGTGTCATTCGACAAGAACACATGATAATCCTATATTTTTGTTCACTTTTATACCACACACAATCTGGTTTACGCAGCAGATATTGGTCAATTGCACGATTACATCTAATGTTTGAAACTGTGTTTGAACTATTGCACTGTGTGAGTGTGGTCAGTAACTTGCTTGTTGCGAACAGCCAAAGGAACAGGTGGGTGATCCACCAGGCTTTTGGCCATGCAGCTTATATGCTTCGCACCACTGAAATTCACAGACCAAGTAATCATCTGTGTGATTTGGCAAAATATACTTTTAGCTGGATGGCAGCAATTGTTACTATCAAAACGTTACAATTAAATATCACATATCACCAGGTTATAGTCCAGCAGGTTTATCTGGAGTACTCACTTTCAGAATGCTGGCTCTTCATCTTTTGAAGGAGCAGCGCGTTGAAAGCTAATATTTCCAAATAAACCTGTTGGACTATAAAATGATTTTGTGTGATTTTTAACTTTGTTCATCCCAGTTCAACACTGGCACCTCCTAATCATATCAAAACGTCATTCATGTTGCTCCGATCTATAAGCACAAAACCTCTTGCTTCACCTGTTGCTTTATTATTCAGAAGCTTTACTCCTCCTAGATAATCTCAGATATACTGGGAACTATTCTGAAAAAAAAATAGACTGACTGCCTTAGAGGCGTTTATGATTTTGTGTGAAAGAAAGCAGGAACTTAGCTAACGGAGATATTTATTCACACTTCGATGGCTACAGGTGAAGGGCCACATGAGTACAGAATAGCAAATACAGTTTCTTGTTCAAGAAGATCAGCAGAGACAGAGCGAGACCAGATAATTACAGGGCTGTTCATCTGATGTCAATTATAGGGCAATTATTGGAAAACCTTCCAAGGAACAAGATTAAGCAACATTTGGAAAGGGGTGTCAGCATGGATTTCTTAGAAGGAGATCCTATCTGTCTCGTTTAATTTAGGTTTTGAAATTGTGTCTAACTATGTTGATGAGTGTAGTTCAATTGATGGGGTGTACATGAATTTCTTGACAAGCTTCCACATTATAGGCTGGTCCAACACATAAGAGCTCTTGAGATTCAAAGAACACTGGATAAGAAATTTGATTGCAAATAGAATGCAAAGGGTACGAGTGAAGGGTAGGACTTGTGCTGGAAACCTGTGACCAAAGGAGTTCCATTAGGATTAGTACCGACTTATATGTACATTAATGAGGTGGATGTGTATGTCGAAGTTATAATTAGTAAGTTTTCAGATGACACGAAAATTGTGGTGTTGTTCATAGTGAGGAGGATAGTCTCAGGCTATAGACTGATATGTATAACCTGGTAAATTGGATATAGCAATGGTCGATGGAATTTAATCTTCATAAGTACGAGGTCGTGCATTTTAGGACGTTCATTACAGGATGGATATGTACAATGATTACTATGTCCTTATGGTGTACTGAGGAGCAAAATGTTCATGATGTACAAGTCCATAAATGCATGAAAGTGTCGTCAGAAATAGAAATGTTGGTGAAGAAGACATTCAGGATGTTTGCCTTCATTGGCAAGGTGGCAGCAGAGTAAAACGCTGCAGTGGGGCTTCCTCTGCTCCACCCATTCTTTTTCTTTTTCTTTTTTTCTCACACTTTCTTTTCAAGCTTCTAACTTCAAGTTACCAGACACGAATGGACATGGTGAGTCCCAGAGACAGTTCCCAAGTGAGTCCCGAAAGCGAATCTGTAGGTGTGGCAAATCCAATGCGTTCTGGAGGTGAGGCCCAGGCCAGACTGGCATGGGAGTGGAGTGTTCAGTTGAGTCGCAGAAGCAAGTCCCAGGCCAGACTGGCATGGAGGCAGTGAGTCCAGGCAGGTCCCAAGGACTTGGTGTATAGATTAAAAATCGAATGTCTTTTTTAATAAAACATTTCTCCATTCTTTATGAATCTTTGTACAAATCTGTAAAAAACACTTAAGTATTCCTTACCTCGGTACCGTGTACCTAAGATGGACTCAAAGCGGCAACATTACAAACTTTTTACTAGCTCATTCGAGTGACAGTAAAGGGTATTCTATTTTGTTAGCCAAAGTATAGAATACAGGAGCAAGGAGTATCATTTCAAAATGATAAAGCGTTAGTGAGGTCATACTTTGAATACTGTGAGCACTATCATGAGGATAAGATCAAGGCGCAATGATAGCGCAATACTTCTGAGATTCCAGGCCATTATTTAAATTGTACCCCCTTATCCCCTCCAACCTAACTCACCCACTCCCCCTAACGTCCCAGGAATTGCAGACATCATGGTCCTGTCGTCCGGCTGTCCTTCCATTTCTGGATAGAAGTGGCCAGACTAAAAGGTGACATACAGGAGACTTCGTAAAAATCTGGAGCTCATCTTTTAAATGGGACTCAATGCTGAAACCAAGCCTCAATTTTGGAAAGAATGGATATTTATGGATGTGGTGCCAAACAAGCAGACTGCATTTTCTTGTATCGTTTCACGTTGCTTGGGAGATGTTGCAGCAACGATTATCAAGGCAAGTGAGGTGCATTCCATCACACTGACTTGCCCATTGTATTTGGAGCGCAATCTTTGGGGAATGAGGGAATGCATTACATGATGCAGAATACATAGTCCCTGACCTGCTCTTGCAGCCATTGCATACATATGGTTACTCTAGTTCAAATATTTTTCAATGGGAACCCCCAAGAAGATGATAGAAGGGAAATAGAATGACCCCGTGCTATCCCCATCGTCCCTCTGGACGATGATAGGAGATTGAGTAATAGCAACTCTACTGAATGCAAGGAGTGATGTTAAGACTTTATCTTTCGGTAGATGGTCATTTACTGGTACTTGCATGGCATTAATGCTACTTCACATTTATCAGCCCAAGTCTTAATACTGTTGTTATCTTCCAGTAGTTCGATTCAGTTTGGTTCCCTGAGACAGCTGTTTAGTATGGTGCTGAACATTGTAGAACTATCAATGAATATCCCTCGTTTTCTACATTTTGATGAAAAAAAATATTGATAATTTGATCTGTGACATTCCCATCTGGAACTCCTGCAGTGATATCCTGGAACAGGGATTTTTTATTATTGTTTATTTATTTGTGGCATGTGTAAGTCACTGACTGACCAGTATTTATTGCCCGCCCTTAGTTGCCTTTGAGACACTAATGTTGATCAGCCTTCTTGAATCATTGCAGTCCACCTGCTATGGGTTGACCTATAAAGCTAGTAGGGTGGAAATTCCAGAAATTTGACCAAGCAACAGTGAAGTGATAGTGAAATATTTCCAAGTCAGGATGGTGAGTGGCTTGGAAGGGACTTTGAAGATGGGGGTGCTCCCATGTATCTGCTACCCTTGTCTTTCCAGATGAAAGTGGTCGTGTATTTAGAAGGTGCTGTCTGAGGACATTTGTTAAAATTCAGCAGTGCATCTTGTAGGTAGTGCACATTGCTGCTACTGGCAATCGTTGGTGGGGGGAGTGGACGCTTGTGGATGCAGTGCCAATCAAATAGACTACTTTATCCTAGATGTTATCAAAGTTCTTGAGTGTTGTTGGAGTTGCATCCAGCTAGGCTGGTGGAGAGTATTCCATGACACTTCTGCCTTGTGTTTTGTAGATGGTCATAGAGTCAAGCTTATTGCAGTCAGGGGTTTATTTAATTGCTGCAGTATTCTTAGCATATGACTTGCTCTTGCAGCTACTTTCATCATTTATGTGCTGAATACACATGGAACAGCGCTGTATCTTGCTTTCCACTGACTACAATTTTGTGAAGTCTGGAGGGTAAAATGTTTGGTCATATGTTGCCTCAATGTCAAGGGCAGTCACTCGTAACTCACTTTGGAGAATGACTATTTTCGTCCATATTTGGAGGAAGGATGTAATGAGGTCAAGAGTTGAAACACATTTGCAGAACCCAAATTCTTCTTCGCAATTCGTTTGTTTGCAAGATCTGCTTGATAGCACGGTTGCAGAACTCTTCCAGCACCTTAATGATGATGGAGAGGAAACAGATATGGAAGTAATTGTTGGCTTTGAGTTGTCTTTCTTGCTGTGGAAAGACAGACTGGACAATTATCCATGTTGATGAGCGAATGCCATTTTTTTTTCCAGCTGTGTTGAAACAACTTGGTAAGCGGTAGATCTTTGCAGATTCCAACACCGTCATCCATTTCTTCATGCGAGATGAAGTGAATGAAATTGTTTTATGAGTGGCACCTGTGTTGTAGATCTAAGAAAGAGGCACACGTTTTGCTGTCTACTGTGTACATTTCCAACTGGTGATGGGCATAAATGTATTAGTCTTACATTTTACACTGAATTGACTGGTTCATCCATTGTTGAAAATATACATACTTATTAAACCTCGTCTCCCTGTTAATTTGTCAATTGTCCATTGCCATTCATGACTGGATCTGGAAGTGCTACAAAACTTAGATCAAATTCGTTAGTTATGTGATTGCTTTGCAACAAGGTGTGAAAGATGAAATATAAAATAAAACCAGGAGCGAGAGGCTCAATAAATTTCTCCATGCTCAGTGGTGGATTTCCTGGCACACTTGCACAAACACCAAAGCAGGGGCTTATGTATCCATTATCAGCTAATCCTGAAAGACGACATGCAAAAAAGGTCAAAATGTATTTCCTGCCTAGAGTTCGAACTAAAGCCATGATCATTAGACATTTTAAGGAGCTTGAAGTGTGAGTCACAGCAGGAAAGAAAGTTCATGCATGTGTTTTTTTTAAAATACTGAATGCTGTAGATAAAATCGATGAGGATAAAATACTTAACTTCCACATGTGTGTAAGAATAGGCGAGGGAAGAAGAGCTGGATAGGCATAATATGAGTGTAATTATTGTGATTTGAGATTTTTTATCCCCACAGGCTTATGAATATGCATGTGATCCACTAAATGTAGTTGATTTGTAAAATATCAGTAAATATTCTGGATTTCTAGAAGGTCAGCGGATGATCATAAAAATTTCAATACAGTAACGTTAATATTCAATTTTCCAGGACAAAATAAAAACTGGTTGGGGGATTTTAAAAAATCATTAATGATTAATTAAATATGGATAACAAAATGAATTATATTATTCTAACAAATGCCTAATCTGATCATCAGTTGTTCTTTATAATTTAATTCAAGAGTATTTTAATTGTGACAACAAAAACAAAACAGATAATCGGAAGAAAATCTTAATTTAATTTTTAATTGTGCAACAAAACATCGGCGCCGCGACATTAATTGCAGTCCTTACAGCTTTAAGAAATCAACGATACCTTAGTTGGTCGAATTTCAATATGCTAGCTTTCAACAATCGAGCGCTGAGATGTGATGAGGGATCCGGACGGCATCTTCACTGCACAGAAATCATCACTTCGGATCAGACGCAGAGCAAACTTTAAGAGCCGGATGCGCGGGAGGAATTGTTCATCAACTATCACACAATTTTAGAAGAAAATTGTAGACTTCAGTGAAACAATCTGAGCGATTTATGAATTATTCAAGTATTTGTAACATTCCCAGTTGTTTCGGCTTTTCAAAATATAAACAGAATATTACCGAGAATAATTCATGGTGTGGAAAGGTTCTGAGATAAAGGGAATGTTTGAAGCTGGAAATGAGATCTAAAATATATTGGCTGATAAAATATCAATTGTTGCACTGTGTATTCTCATGAAATCTGGTGTTTGGGCAGATTCGTAACACAATTCCAGAGGAACTGCAGCTCGGCGCCTTTGTTGGGAATATCGCTGGAGATTTGGGTTTAGATATAAAATAGCTCTCTGCTCACAGCTTTCGGATTGTACAGGGGCCCAGAAAACAATCTGTGGTCATTAATTTAGACACCGTAATATTATTTGTGGAGGAAACAATTGACAGAAAAGAGATTTGCGGCACCATCTTGAGTTGTGTGTTAGCCTTGGGAGGTTTACTTGAAAACCCATTAAAGCTTATCGGGTTGCAGGGGAGGTTCTCGATGTGAATGACAATGCTCCCAGTTTCGCAAAGAGAAAATTCCACCTCGAAATCTTAGCGCTTTCTTCTCCGGGAACGCGCTTTCCACTCGTGTCCGCGCGAGATCCGGTCGTTGGGACCAACTCAGTACAAACTTGCGAGCTCCTTCCCAATGACTATTTTATTCTTGATGTAGAAATGCGCATGGTAAAAGGAAATAGCCAGTATTGGTGCTGAAGAGTTCAATGAATACAGAAGCGGAATCGAGTCGCAGGTTAACACTGATAGCGAAGGACGACGGCATCTCTGCGAGGTTAGGCACAGTTCACGTCATAATCTTCGTAAAAGACAAAGGGCAGTGCCCCATCTTCCCTGAGTCAGTTTGTGGAGTTAGCCTGTTAGAGAATGAAGATATAGGAATTCAGGTAATCATATTAAATGCCAACGACTTGGACGATAATTCCACTGGAAAGACAACTTACTATCGCAGCAGTCGTACTGTATGTTGAGTTTGGGAAATGTTTCGCGTGGATTCAGGGTGAAAGGGAAGCTAGCCTATGAAGAACACAGCGTTTTTGAGATAAGTATTCAAACCACCGACTGACGTTCTGACACTATGTCGGGGCACTGTGATATCCTGATGAACATAATTGATGTGATTGATAATCCGCCTGACGTGACGTTGACGTCTTTGTCTCGCACGGTTTCAGAAGATGCTACAATTGGGATTGTAGTCGCTCTGTTCAGTGCAGGAGATAACGATTCGGGCAGATATGAGCAGGTACAATGGCAACTAGCAAACACACCACGCTTTGAAGTTGATTCTTCGTTGGAGAATTATTACGCAATACTTATTAAACATTCTCTAAATCGGAGGATAACTCCAAATACGATATTGATTAAAATGCACGGATGCCGGAAATCCTCCTCTTGCATCAAAGAAAGCCATTCGGGTAGAGATTGCTGATATAAATGACAATGCGCCACCGTTCGGGCAATCGTTGTACACTGCAAGCATAATGGAGAACAATGTAATTGGCGCTTCTATATTTTCTATTACAACCTCTGATCCAGAAATTGGGCTGAATGCACGACTCAAGTACTATATCCTGGAGAGACAAGTTCAGAATGCCTCCGTATCCACTTTCATCCTTGTTATCTTAGAGACTGGTGCCATATTCGGTCATAGATCTTTTGACTACGAGGGATTGAAACGCTTTCAGATCCAAGCTCGGGTCATGAACTCTGGGACGCCAACGCTTGCAAGTAATGTGTCAGCGAATATTATTATGTTTGATCAAAATAACAATGTTCCTGTTATCGTGCAGCCATTAACCGAGTTTGGATAAACAACTATATAAACAATGTCCAGGTTTGTGGAACCAGGCTATTTGGTTACCGAGCTATTGGCTACTGAAGCTGACGCTGGTCAGAACGCTCAGCTCTCTCATTCCCTTGTTCATGCTTCCCATCATTTTGATAATTTCACCAGATACTGGGGAAACATGGACTGCTCGGCGTTTCGAAAATAAAGATGTCACCAAGCAAAGTTTGATTGTTCCAGTGAAAGATAATGTAACACCATCACTTTCTGCCACATTCACCATCATCGTGACTGCCCTAGATAGTGACAGTGAAACATTCTCGACTGGCGGTAGTTCGTCTGAAGCCACCCAGGCTATTCATGATCTGGGTTTCCCCTTAGTTATCGAATTGGAAGCAACTTATTTTAATTATCCTCACTGTGAAAGTTCATAAAGGCAGAAATGCTTTGGCTGGCCTCTGCTATTCCATGGGAGTCTGTAGTTTCCCTGAACCCAGGTATTCGCTGAATGGAATTCAAAAAGCCAGTAGAAACCTTCAAATGCCGCTGAACTACGTTAGAGTACTCGGAGGTGACCCACTTTCTCAGCGATTCCGCTCTGATTCCTGTTTACATTGCAATCAACAAAGAAAGAATTCATAGCATCCAATGCATGCAGGTCACCTACAGATAGGAATTGCGATCGGACTGACTCTATCAGGAAAGAACCCACAATAATAATTGGTTCTAAAAATTATAGCAACACCACAAGCACCGAAGTTAGTATCTTTTCATAAGGGAATGGGCATCTTCGAAGATCTGACCTGGATGCGCATATCGATTTGTGCAAATAGTTTGCTTGAAATGGGTCGCATTGACCTTTGCAAAATATATAATTCACTGTTTCTTGTACTGTTTCTACATCCTCAAATCTCGAACGGATCGTAATGGCGTTTGTAATAAGTCCCCAAACCCGCTCCTAATTGTGTATCTCTTATGCAACATTAGCCAAGTTAAAATGGTTTCGAGGATCCAACTCTGTTTGTCAGCACCTTCTGCACCAACGAGAATGTAAGTAAATATATGGGACATGCTGACTTTGCCACGTGCACTCAAAATATTGAAGTTGAAATATCTGGCAAGTCAACTTGTGTATACATTGACTACAGCCCATCATCGTTACAGAATATTGTACATTCGACTTGCAGTTCCACACAAGTTACGTAACTAAGTTGCCCAGTTCCTAGGTATCATGGTCTCATTTTGGCCGCACGAACTATGTAATGTTGACATATTTCTGAGTCTCTGAACATTATATATTTATCAGGTTGTCTTATATTATTAAACATCGTACAAATGAAACAAATGAATTGTTTAAACAATTAAATGTATGAAAAACAATCATTTTGCAATTATTTTACTGTGCCATATGTCCTTGAAGTAGAATTTCTAAGCATAATTTTACAACAAAAACGTTACATGCTCATGCAATATGTTACTCTTCTCTCCTGTGTTTGGAATCCAATCAGCACAGGTTGAAATCGTGAAACAACTTTCAGAAACAAAAGACAAAGTGGGTAATTAGTACAAAGGTTTACATGTTTGCTAAGTTGCTGCAAAATTACTATGGTGGATTTTTTTGATTTACGAATAGTTTTTTTCAAATTATATAAGTACACCTCACTAACGCTGGAAGAAAGCTTTCTTTAGGTCAGTACAATATTCTATAAGAATATTTATTCTAGTGGCTTTTGTGTCCATAGAATATAAGTGCTATTTTTATTCTGACTCAAAACTGAATTAAAATCTGTTCAGGCGCTTTGAATTGTGAAAATACATGCCCCTATTTGGGAGATTCTGCCAATGAGGCCGCTGTCCAAACCAGTCACTTCTTCCAAAAACATTGTGCTCTAAGGATGCAGGATGAATCTGGTACATGTGTTGTCTATCCCATGAAAGTAAAAATTGTCTAGCCCATTAAAGTACATGTGTTGTCTAGCCCATGACGATTTCATCCTAGCAGTAGTGCCAAAACTGAAGCCAATGCATTCGATAAGAGAGAGTACTTTTATAATCTGATGTTCGAACCTTCTCTTCTGGACTTGAATTTTGATCAGAATTTTTAATCTCTACGGCAATTTTACCTCACTAACATAAAGGTTAAAATGAGTGCTTTCACGGTTGGCGAATTACATCAGAATGAGCAGAACGAAACCTTGATTTTGACCTGATAATATATTTCTGGTTTTTGTTTAAGTGCGGTACCAAGTTCCAAAAATTGATCAGTTGTCGTTTTAAGTCTTGAGGTGGTGGGCTTTCGTGATGATGATGCATCAGTCTAGCTATAGAACAAAATAGGAAACATTTCTCAACCATTGACCGAGTAGTTCAACTAATAATCAGGAAGCACCAAAATCTGCAGTTCATAATAACAATATTAAGTTGCATCATGAGCTAAAATAGAATCGATCAAAGTATTCCCAATCTGGAATAAATCAATGTATCACATTAATGAGGATTTTCATGGACAGAGGATTTTCAAGATAGAAGTGGTTCTGGTACTGGATTTTAAGCATCATAGAATTGATGACAAGTGACAAATGAAATGAAAGTTCGAATGGCTCCAGGTGAATGTAGTTTTTTTTTCACATGACATAAGGACAACTTAGCAACACTATCAAGCCATGGGATTGCAATGGCTAGGCACTCAACTGGACCCGCCATACAACCATAGTGGCTACAAAAACAGGTCAGAAGCCAGGAATACTACAGTAGGTAACTCAGCTCCTGACTCTCCAAACGCTGTCCAACATTTACAAGGCACAAGTCAGGAGTGTGATTTAATAATCCGCATTTACATCAATGGGTAAATTTCCAACACTCAAAAAGCAGGGCAAAGCAACCTGCTTGATTGGCACATCTACAAGCATCCATTCCCTCCACTGCTGATGCTCAGCAGCTGCATAGTGTATTATTTGCAAGATGCAGTACAGAAATTCATCAAAGTTACTAATAAAACACATTCCAAATCCACAACCATTTCCATCTAGAAGATCAAGAGCAGCAGAAATATAGGAACATCTTCAAGTTCCGCTCCAAGCCACGCACAATCCTGACTTGGAAATATGTCGTGTTACCTTCATTATCACTGGGTCAAAATCCTGGAATTCCTTTCGCAAGGGCATTGTGTGTCCACCCATAGTGCAGGGACTGCAATGGTTCAAGAAGGCAACTCATTCCCACTTTCTCAAGGCATCTGTGGATAGGTGATAATTGCTGGACTGCCAGCAGTGAACTCATTCCGATAGTGAATTTAAAACAAGACCTAAATATTTTTTGAACTGGAAATCAGAACCATCCTGATAATATCTGACTTGAATTGCTACAATGGACTTCGCAATTAAACATCTGGTTTACAACACCTGTGCATATCTCCTCAGGTCTGCGCCTGCATGGTTATTTGGATTGTAAGAGGTCCTCACAGTATACTATGTTACATCATGTAGAGTACATATAATAAATGGCAAGTTCTTCATGGATACCTTCTTGGACCTCTACCTTTCCTAACCATTCTAAATTACTCGGAGCCTCAATGGTCAGATTATTACTTCATTCCATGAAGCAGAAGTGCATCGGAAGATAAGTGCTGTGAGGAAAACAATTAGTTCCAGAATCACATTTAATAATTATAAGGGGCGTCTTTGAGACATTAGGCTCATTTGCTTTGTATAAAAAATAACAAGTTCATTCGTGTAAAATTAGAGAGAAAACGTCAGAAAATGGAAGGAAGCATATGTTTAACGCTGAACTACTTAGGCAAATGAAAGATGCAATAATGTTACAAACCGAAAATGTACTTAAACGTTAATAATTGAGAGTCACAAAAAGTAATTGTACTGAAATAGAAATAATGTCATGATTGGTTTTTGAGTATTGTCTTTGATACTGAGCAAAAACGTTTTCACTACGTTAGAACTTGTTGGTTTACCATGATGATTATAGTCATTTACAATACTTACTCTCGAACTGCATGATTCACTGCAGAAAAGAGAACAGCAAGGGTCGTGTATGTTTGCATTTCAACTTTTGAAAGCCGTTAGTTAAATTGAAGAGAATAAAGTTCGCATATAGGCCTTAGTGTAAGATTTTGGAGGAATTGTGATGTTGATTCGGCATTTGGATCTGGATTTCGCGCTGGTTTCGAGATCTATATTTGTTGTCCACAGGTCAGTGTATGTATGACGCAGAGAGTGAAGGTTATTGCAGAATAAACAGTTTTCTCACAGCATGAAAATAGTTAAAACTTTGAGTTCAAAGCCTTCTGGTCAGAACTGAAGGAGCAGAAAATCATACATGAATGGGAGTTGAATAAAACTACTCAGTCTAATAACTGGCTTTGAATCTTTTAGCTCTTCCTTTTGTTCTACACTGTTGACAAATCCCTGGACAATCACACCATCTACTTTATTCGCTCTTCCACCCCTTTGTTAACAGCATATAAAACAGTAACTTCCAGGACCCATCAGGTCTGAAGTAAAACCTTTGAACTTAGCTTAACTCGAAAACTAGTTAATGGCAAGTTGGACTATGAAGAAAGCAATAACTTTGAGCTTAGCATACAAGCCATTGACGGGGGACCAGACTCAATGTCAGGGCATTGCGCAGTTCTGGTGAATATTATTGATGTGAATGATAACCCTCCTGACGTGACGTTGACATCTTTATCTCGCACAGTTTCAGAAGATGTTGCACTTGGGTCCGTGGTCGCTCTTTTCAGCGCCGCAGATAAAGACTCGGGGAGAAACGGACAGGTACAATGTCAAATTTCAAATGAATTACCCTTCCGACTCGATTCTTCTCTGGAATATTTTTATGGAATACTTGTTCATCAGGCACTGGACCGGGAAAACGTCTCCAACTATGGTATTACAATAACATGCACGGATGCCGGAAATCCTCCACTTACGTCGGAAAAAACCGTTCAGAGTAGACGTTTCTCGCTCCACATACACTGCCAGACCTGCTGAGTTTCTCCAGAATTCTCTGATTTTGTTTTAATACTGTATCAAGTGTCCAGCATCTATTTATTTTGCTTAACTGTAACAAAATAGTGAGCTGGATTTTTAGAATGGAAATCGAGGATTATGGAATTCTCAACAGATTAATGAATATTAATTGGTTGCGTCAGAGAATGAGAAATAATTTAGCTTTTATTTAGTGAAATATCAGCTTGTTGGTGATGAACGCAAGAAGTGAACATTCATACATGCATGGGAATTGAATAAAACTACTCAGTCTATTAAGTGGCTTTGAATCTTTTAGTTCTTCCTTTTGTTAACTTTTAAGAAACCCAACTCTTATTTTTTTTTTTTGCACTGTGGCTATGGAGTTTTCATCCGTGCGAAAAGGCAGAAAGAATGCATTTCACTAACGGAACGCTGAATCCAATTTTAAACTGTGCAACAATAAATCGAAGCACAAACACTCGCATCAAACAGTGCAGCTTTAAGAAGCAGAGCATACGTTCATTGGTCAAATTTAAATGTGCTACTCTTCTCCAATCAGAAGCTCAAATGTGACTGGGGATCCGGACTGCCCCTTCTCTACCCAGACACCATCACGTCCGACCAGACGCAGAGTAAAATTGGAGCAGCTCGGGTGCACATTTAGACAAGGTTAGAAGATTTAATTCCAATAATTCGAGCGATTTGGGAAACATCCAGGTATTTGCTACGTCGTAGATGCTCCAACCTTATAATATAAACCTGCAATGAGGATAATTCAAGGTGCGAGCACGTTCTGAAACAAAGGGGAATGTTTGAAGCTAGAAATGAGATGTAATATTTATTCGCTGCTAAAATGGCAATTATTGTACTGTACTTTCTCCTCGTGGAATCTAGTGCTTGGGCAGATTCGTTACACGATTCCTGAAGAACTGCAGCTGGGTGCCTTTGTTGGAAATATCGCAGAGGATTTGGGCTTTGATGTAAAACAGCTCTCAGCTCGCAGTTTTCGGCTTGTACCCGGTCCCAGAAAACAATACGTAGATATCAATTTGGACACTGGTATTTTATTCGTGAAGGAAAAAATTGACAGAGAAGAGATTTGCGGCCCGACCCTGAGCTGTGTTTTATCCTTGGGCGGTTTGCTTGAAAACCCTTTAAAGCTCTACAAGGTTACAGTGGAGATTCTCGATGTAAATGACAACGCTCCCTCTTTTCCAAAGAGACAATTCCACCTACAAATATCCGAGCGTTCTATTCCGGGAATGCACTTTCCCCTCGAGACGGCGCACGATTTGGACGTTGGAACTAACTCCGTGCAAAAATACGAGCTCGTTCCCAACAATTATTTTGTTCTCGATGTTCGGACTGGCGAAGGAAAATTGCCCGTATTGGTGCTGCAGAATTCATTGGATAGAGAAACGGATTCCAGCCACAGCTTAACGTTGATAGCCAAGGACGGCGGGATTCCTGTGAGATCGGGTACAGTTCAGATCATAATCGTTGTCAAGGATACAAACGACAACGCTCCTGTCTTCTTCCAGACGGAATATCGAGTCAGCCTATTAGAAACCGCACCAACAGGGACGCAAGTAATCATACTAAATGCTACCGACTCGGACGATGGTCTAAATGGAGAGATTAGCTACTCGCTTAGCAGCCACACTTCAGCTCCAGCTCGGGAAATGTTTAGGGTGGATGCCAAGACTGGCGAAATACTAGTTAATGGCAAGTTGGACTATGAAGAAAGCAATAACTTTGAGCTTAGCATACAAGCCATTGACGGGGGACCAGACTCAATGTCAGGGCATTGCGTAGTTCTGGTGAATATTATTGATGTGAATGATAACCCTCCTGACGTGACGTTGACATCTTTATCTCGCACAGTTTCAGAAGATGTTGCACTTGGGTCCGTGGTCGCTCTTTTCAGCGCCGCAGATAAAGACTCGGGGAGAAACGGACAGGTACAATGTCAAATTTCAAATGAATTACCCTTCCGACTCGATTCTTCTCTGGAATATTTTTATGGAATACTTGTTCATCAGGCACTGGACCGGGAAAACGTCTCCAACTATGGTATTACAATAACATGCACGGATGCCGGAAATCCTCCACTTACGTCGGAAAAAACCGTTCGAGTAGACGTTTCAGATATAAATGATAATGCCCCACTGTTCACACAGTCTTTATATACCGCACATGTCAAGGAGAACAATATTATTGGCGTTTCCATTTTTTCCATCACAGCCTTTGATCCAGATATTGGACTGAACGCTCAACTGACATACTCTATCCTGGAAACTCAAGTTTTGAACGCTTCGGTATCCACTTACGTGACTGTTAACTCGGAAACCGGTGTCATATTTGCACAGAGGTCTTTCGACTACGAGAAATTGAAAAACTTTCAGATCCAACTTCAGGTCGTGGACTCTGGGACCCCACCACTCACAAGTAATGTTTCGGTAAATATTATTATCCTTGATCACAATGACAATGCTCCGGTCATTGTACAACCATTGGCCCAATTTGGATCAACAGCAGTCGAGACATTATCCAGGTTTGCAGAACCAGGTTACTTGGTTGTCAAGGTATCAGCCATTGACTCTGATGCTGGTCAAAACGCTCGAATCACTTATTTGATTTTTCAGGCTACCCAGCATAATCTTTTTACTATTTCACCAGACACTGGCCAGATTTGGACAATACGTCGTATCGCGAATACTGATGCCTCCAAGCAAAGATTAGTGGTTATTGCAAAAGATAATGGAAAACCATCACTTTCTGCCACAGTGACCATCATCTTATCCGTGGTTGGTGGCGATACTGCAACATTCTCCAGCGTCAGCGGTTCGTTTGAAGGTCCTACCTTCACTCCTGATCTGGGCCTTTCCTTGGTCATCGTATTTGGAGGAATTTCTATCATATTTCTCGTGGTCTTAATTATTCTCGCTGTGATGATTCAAAGAAGCAGAAATATTACTAGTAGTCAGCACTGTTCCCTAAGACTCTGTTGTTGTGCAGAAACAAGGCATTCTCTGAATGGAATTCAAAAAGCCAGTAGAAATCTCCAGATACCCCCGAACTACGTCGAGGTGTTCGGTGGTGATCCACTTTCTCAGAGGTTCCGCTATGAGTCATGTTCAACATTGCAGTCGACAAAGGGAGAAATCCTTCACCCCAACATTTGCAGATCATATACAGACAGCAATTATGTCCAAAATGAGACTACCAGGAAAGAAAACACACGAGCAGTTAATTCTGAAAATTGCAGCAACACGTTAAAGGATAAGGATAAGGTGAGGGGCCTTTTTAATGAAGAATATGAGCCTCGCAGCTTTGAATTGGATGTGTTGCAATAGTTGGAAACATGCATGTTTAAATTATTAAAATAGAAGTAGCAACTGTTTTTGCCGAAAGTAACCTCTGCTGGTATCATACCTTGTAATATTTATATGCTTTCATTTGTAACAAGATTACAGTATTAGATTGTACAGCTGAGTTAAAATTGTGTTCTGGCAGCTTTGGTTACCTGTTGGGACTTTCTAAAACTTTTAGAGTTTCTTTGAAGCTATGAAAATTATTGACTTTTTCACATACTGAATTTTGGAATGTAAATACCTATGAGAAACTCTTTGCAGATACACAGTCATGTAGATAACACTAACTTCGAGAATACAGTAGCCATTGCACACGGGTCCAGAAAACAATTTGGTTAGTTTTCAGTTGTTTCAGCGGTAGCTGTTAGGTCTGAGCAATTAGCATCAGTATTTTTCTGACGGCCTGGTGCTTCTAAATTGATCAGGTAATCCGATATTGTTAGATTCCACGTAAAATGAAAACTACTGAACTTAAGTTAATTTAGTTTTTTCAAAATTTTCCTATTGAAGTCTTTTAGTAACCAAACTATGTAGATGTCGTATATGTTCGAACTGAAATTTAAACCCAAGAGAAAGATGGCCTCTTCATGTGCTTTACTTGTTGAAAGAAATTTTCTTATTTGGAATATTCTGGCGATGAGACCAGAGTCAATAAGAATGTAGCGTAACTCCAATCATTAGATCATATTGTTCTCGAAAAGTAAGAATATAGTACTGTAGTCAGGAAATTACATTAATGAGTCTCCATGTTCAAAAAAGAAGCTAGGGACTACAATGGTAACAAATTCCAGTTTATCTACCATCCAAAACATCCCATCATTCAGTAAATCGCAGAAACAATACCCATGGTGCATAGAAATGTTAATATGATATGAGCATACGAAATACAATAGAATGTTTGAAATAATCATCTGCGTGATCTTAAATAAATAAATATCTATTTATTTAACTAATATTTACAATGGGCATTTGATAATATTGCAGAAGTGAAACTGGTTCAGGATTTAAAGTTTTATGGATTTTTTTGTTGGTAATCTAGAGGAAATGTTAATTGGTTTGGAATCACAGGACTGTGATGATATTCACACAATACAAGACATTGCGATGAACTTGGGAGGTAGCAAACTAAGAGGGCTTGATTTAACATAATTGCGACAGCAATGGACACTGCATAAGTTTGGATATCATCACCTACTTTGAGCACCTGTGTGAAACTCTCGACCTCTGTAAGGGGAATGTTCTGAACTTGCACGCGCGATTTGTATGCTCAGAGTGCTCACGTGTCATCATTTAAAATGTGTAGAACGTCTTATGCCTTTCACATTGAAAAGTAACTGGAAAACTTGATGGATCATACCATGCATCCCGACATTTCAGAATTATTCTTAATCATTTGCAAAAATCATAGGCTTGGAACTTCTTGCAGTGGTGCTGATGGCTGACAGTAGATAATGAAATGAAAAAAATAGTTATTTCAAAGTGATACTTAACAACTGTAAAAGTTCTTTGAAGATCTGAAAATACATTTAATCTGGATAATAATAGTTGAATATGTGTATTATCTGCTACGGAAAGTATACAATACGTGGGAAAGATAATAAATCAAACAGAAAAAAATTCAATTCAAAGAGGGCTCAACATTGCAAACTCAAAACGTAAGTTGATTTGAAAGTAAAGAGTTTCAACAAATTGGAAGTTCATGTATAGCAGTGTGCAAAATAATTCATGCCCATTGTTAGTCTATTGCTTCTATTATTGATTAATCTATTGTTTCTGCCTTGAACTTGTAAAGTGGCTCCGTTGATTTTAGGCCTTTGAAACTAGATCTTTTCCATAACTGTAGTAATACGTGTATCCTTAAAACATTAAATCTATTAGTTGACTTCGAAAATGGCAAACTATTGATATTGGACCATGATGAAAGATAGGGGGATTAGTAGCTGATTATGTGCTTATCTTTCAATGTTTATGCAAGGTTCGCAATTTGTACACTTTTTTCTTGATTAATCGATTTGTGAAACAGAGAAGCGAGTTTAGTAAACGTTAAACAATAATCTAAAAAGATGGCCAATTGGATATCTGGAACAGAAATGGAGAAATATGAAAATTTCAGTATTGTAATTTCCATTATTTGATTTCCTTGCAGAACGATAAAGATAATTAGTTTTGCTTTGGTGAGCAATAACACCTAGTCAGTAAGGAATTCTAGAGCACACCTATCGTGTATAGATTATAACTTGACTTGTATTATTGAAACAAAGAATGATCTTAACAATTAGGAACCGTCATTGGCCTTTACCTGTCACATGTTCAACAATTTTGAATTCGACGTATTCAATTTGTTAATTTGGTAATTTGTTTCCAACTGGATTTTTGCAGCACAGGGTGCAATGCAGTATAGAATAGAAAACCGTTATGCAAATTTGAGTTGTGCAATAATAAATCAAGTCTTGCGCTCATTTTAGACACTGCAGCTTTAAGAAATGAATCACATTTCGTTGGTCGAATATCAATGAGCTAGCGTTCACCAATCAGAACATAAGATAGGAATGGGGATCTGGACAACCCTCTTCACTACCCAGACACCATCACGTCCGATCAGACACAAAGTAAAATTGGATAGCGAACAGCTCGACAGGAATTGTTCACGAATTTCACCGACAATTTTGGACAAGAACAGAAGATTTGGATGAAATTATCCGGGCGATTGGAGAAGCGTTCAGGGATTTGCTGCATCGCAGTTAATTTATATCAGATTTATATCAGATAATAATTCATGAACGTTTTCGCGGTGCGGACATATTCCGAAACAACGGGGATGTTTGACGCTGGAAATGAGATATAAAATATTTTGGTTTCTAACATACCGATTGTTCTACTGTGTATTCTCCGCGTGGAATCTAGTGCACGGGCAGGTTCGTTACTCGATTCCTGAAGAGCTGCAACTCGGCGCCTTTGTTGGGAATATCGCTGAGGATTTGGGTTTAGATATAAAGCAACTCTCGGCTCGTAGTTTTCGAATTGTGTCCGGGTCCTGGACACAATACGTGGACATAGGCTTGGACACTGGCATTTTATTTGTGAAGGAAAAAATTGACAGAGAAGAGATATGCGGGCCAGTTTTGAGTTGTGTTTTATCTGTGAACGGTTTGCTTCAAAACCCCTTAAAGCTGTACCCGGTTGAAGTGGAGGTCCTTGATTTAAATGACAACACTCCCAGTTTTCCAAAGAGACAATTCCACCTTGAAATTTCAGAGCTTTCTTCGACGGGAACGCGCTTTCTACTCGAGTCAGCGTATGATGCGGACGTTGGAACCAACTCCGTGCAATCCTACGAGCTCCTTTCTAACCAGCATTTTGTTCTCGATGTGCAGATGCGCGATGGAGTGGAAAAATTACCAGTGTTGGTGCTGCAGAGTTCGTTGGATAGAGAAAAGGAATCTACCCACAGTTTGACACTGATAGCCAAGGACGGTGGGGTCCCTGTCAGATCAGGCACGGTTCAGGTTATAATCATTGTCAAGGATGCAAACGACAACGTCCCTGCCTGTTCCCAGTCAGTTTATCGAGTCAGTATATTAGAAGATGCACCCACGGGAACGCAAGTGATCGCATTAAATGCCACTGACCCAGATGATGGTCACAATGGAGAGATAACTTACTCGATCAGTAGCCACAATACCATCAGAGTTCGAGAATTGTTTAGCGTGGATTCAAAAACTGGTGAAATCAGAGTGAAAGGGAAATTGGACTATGAAGAAAACAAAGCCTTTGGTATTAATGTTCAAGCAACAGATAGGGGTCCTCACACTATGGTGGGGCACTGTGATGTGTTGGTGAACATTGTTGACGTGAATGACAATGCACCTGAGGTGACGTTGACGTCTTTGTCTGGCGCAATTTCAGAAGACGCTCCCATTGGGACTGTGGTCGCTCTGTTCAGTGCAGCGGATAAAGATTCTGGGAGAAACGGGCAGGTACAATGCAACATTTCAAACAAACTACCCTTTAGACTAGATTCTTCTTTGAAGAATTATTATGGATTGCTTGTTCGACATCCACTGGATCGTGAAAATAATTCCAATTATGACATTACAATAATGTGCACGGATGCAGGAAAGCCGCCTCTGACATCCAGGAAAACCATCCGGGTAGAGATTTCTGACATAAATGACAACCCACCGAGATTTTCGCAGCATTTGTACACCACAAATGTCATGGAGAACAATGCTATTGGTGCTTCCATATTTTCCCTCATAGCGTTTGATTCAGATGTGGGACTGAACACTCAACTGAAATACTCTATCCTAGAGACTCAAGTCCTGAACGCCTCGGTAGCCACTTATGTCTCTATTAACTCGGAGACAGGCGTCATATTCGCGCAGAGATCTTTTGATTACGAGATACTGAAAAACTTTCAGATTCAAGCTCAGGTTGTGGATTCTGGGACACCGCCACTCGCAAGTAATGTTTCGGTGAATATTATTATCCTTGATCAGAATGACAATGTTCCAGTCATAGTGCAGCCATTATTCGAATTTGGATCAACAGCAGTGGAGACAATGTCCAGGTTTGCAGAACCAGGCTATCTGGTTGCCAAGGTCTCGGCCACTGACGCAGATGCCGGTCAGAATGCTCAACTCTCTTATTCCATTTCACAGGCTACCGATCATAACCTTTTTACTATTTCAGCCGATACTGGTGAGATTTGGACTATCCGTCCTATTGTAAATAAGGATGCCTCTAAACAAAGGTTGGTGATCGTTGTAAAAGATAATGGAATGCCATCACTTTCTGCCACAGTGACCATCATCTTTTCTGTGATTGGTGGGGACACTGAAACGTCTTCTGGCGTCAGTGGTTCGTCTGAAGTACTCAGGTTCAATCCAGATCTGAGCCTTTCCTTGGTCATCGCATTAGGAGTAACTTCTATCATATTTCTTGTGATTTTAACAGTCCTTGCTGTGAAGGTTCACAAAAACAGAAATGGTTTGGGCGATCAGCACTGTTCCATGGGGTTGTGTTGCCTTCAAAACAGACATGCTCTGAATGGAATTCAAACGGCTAGTAGAAGCCTCCAAATACGCCCCAACTATGTTGAGGTATTTGGAGGTGATCCACTTTCTCAGCGTTTCCGCTATGAGTCATGCTCAACATTGCAGTCAACAAAGAGGGACTTCAGAACACCCAACACCTGCAGGTCATCTCCAGACAAGCATTTTGTCGGGAATGAGTCTATCAGGAAAGAAAATATGGGAATCATTAATATTGAAAATTACAGCAACCCTGTAAACTATGAGGTGAGGGAAATTTTATAACAAATATATTATGATTATCACAGAATTGATCTAATGTGCGTATTCATTTGGGGAAAATTGACCACATCGTAACTAATTGGATGGAATAGTTTCTTAAATGAATTGCACATTGTTCTCTGCACTGCCTCCAATTATGTGAAAATCCCGTATTATTTCTTTGTTACGGCATCTTGTAAGATCTATTTCAATTCCTTTAGATTCCTTGTGATTAAACACATTTAACTGTCAATATTAAGAAATGTTGAGGAAACCCATGCTCCCCTTGACAATTTCTAAAACCACCAGAGTTTACTTAAAGGTTGAGAATCGTTGACAGTCTCGAGCCCACTCCAAACATTGAAGTACTATGTCTTGCTAAGAATCTACGTGCCCATAAATTATCAGATGCAGTTATGAACTTGCTCATTTTGATAGGAAAACTAGAAATGGAATATATTATTCAAATGGGAAAATATTGCAGATCCAGGTGTACAGAGCAATCTTGATGTCTTTGTGTGGTGATCCACTTGGGAGAGTGCATAGTAGCTGAGCCCTTTTAATCCCGGATTGTCAGAAAAATATAAAGATTACTCTAAATGCTCAATTTACCTGTCTGATGGACTCGGGTTAACGGAAAACTCTGAGACCAGATTGTTGTACTTAACAAAATATCATATTTACTACAAAAAGATCAATTCAAATATCAAATGAAATATGGTTTATCTACTATAACCCTAAGAACTTAATCTCTAACTTGTTATTAAAACATTGTACAAAGATGCAGATAGACACAGGAAAACAAAACAAAAGCACACATTTTGTGGATTGAGAAAAAAAAGTAGAAGGGTAATCCAATTTAATAGCTTTGGTACACAAGTTTCGATTAGACCATAAAACATAGGATCAGAAATTAGACGATTCAGCCCATTGAGTCTGCTCCACCATTCAATCATGGCTCAAAAGTTCTTAAACTCATTCTCTGGCTTTCTACCCTTAGCCCTTAATCTCCTTGATAATCAAGAATATGTTTATATCAGTCTTAAATGTACTCAATGACCTGGCCTCCACAGCCCTCTGAAGCAATAAAGTCCATAAATTCACCAATCTGTGGGTGAAGAAGTTTCTCCTTATCTTCATTATAAAAGGTAATGACCTTCGTACTAAGGTTATGCCCTCGGGTTCTAATCTCTCCTACCAATGGAAACGACTTCCCAACATCTACTCTATCCAGGCCAAATCAGAATTCTGTATGTTTCAATTAGGTCACCCCTCATCCTTCTCACTCCACCGAGTATAGACCCAGAGTTCACAAACGTTCCTCATATGTTAAACGTTTCATTCCTGGGACCATTCTCGTGAAACTCCTCTGAACATGCTTCAGGATACTTCCTGAGATATGGGCCCAAAACTGTGCACAGTGCTCCAAATGTGGTCTGACCAGAGCCTTATAGTGCCTCAGAAGTACATCCCTGCTTTTACATTCACGTGCTCTCAAAATAAATGCCATCACTGCATTTGTCTTCCTAACTAATGATTCAAGTTTACCTTGACAGAATCCTGGACTGGAATCCCCAAGTCTCTTTGCACTTCAGAATTCTGAATTTTCACTACATTTAGAAAATAAACCATTCTTCTATATTGCCGACCAAAGTGCATGACCAATCACTTTCCCATGTTGTACTCAACCTGCCATTTCATGGATTCTGGATCAGTGGTGCTGGAAGAGCACAGCAATTCAGGCAGCATCCGAGGACAGGCAAAATCGACGTTTCGGGCAAAAGCCCTTCATCAGGAATAAAGGCAGAGAGCCTGAAGCGTGGAGAGATAAGCTAGAGGAGGGTGGGGGTGGGGAGAAAGTAGCATAGAGTACAATAGGTCATTGGGGAAGGAGATGAAGGTGATAGGTCAGGGAGGAGAGGGTGGAGTGGATAGGTGGAAAAGGAGCTGGGCAGGTCGGACAAGTCCGGATAAGTCAAGGGGATCGTGTTGCTGGAGGTTAGAAACTAGGATGAGGTGGGGGAAGGGGAAATGAGGAAGCTGTTGAAGTCCACATTGATGCCCTGGGGTTGAAGTGTTCCGAGGCGGAAGATGAGACCTTCTTCTTCCATGCGTCTGGTGGTGAGGGAGCGGCGGTGAAGGAGGCCCAGCACCTCCATGTCCTCGGCAGAGTGGGAGGGGGAGTTGAAATGTTGAGCCACGGGGCAGTTTGGTTGATTGGTGCAGGTGTCTCAGAGATGTTCCCTAAAGCGCTCTGCTAGGAGGTGCCCAATCTCCCCAATGTAGAGGAGACTGCATCGGGAGCAACGGATACAATAAATGATATTAGCTCCCAGCCCTGCCAAGTTTTCACCATCCCTCCAGACCTCCCCCTCACTGAGGACAAACGACTCACCTTCGTCACTCAGCAAAGGACTCACCTTCGTCCCCCTCCGTCCATGCATCAATGAATTTAATACACACCGTGACATCGAACAATTCTTCCGTCCCTCCGCCTCCGAGCTTACTTTCACAATCAGGATTCCCGCCCATCTTCCGAGGACCCCTTTGCCCACCTCCAACACACTGCATCCACCAGGACACCCCGTGCTGGCCTATTACCTGCCCTCGACCTCTTCATTTCCAACTGCCGCCGGGATATTAACCGCCTCAACCTGTCGACCCCCCTCCCCCACTCCAACCTCTGAACCTCACAACGCGCAGCCCTCCAATCCCTCTGCTCCAATCCTGACCTCACCATCAAGCCAGCGGACAAAGGGGGCGCAGTGGTAGTCTGGCGCACTGACCTCTACATCGCTGAAGCCAAACGCCAACTCGAGGACACCTCTTCCTACCGCCCCCTTGACCATGACCCCACCCCCCATCACCAAACCATCATCTCCCAGACCATACAGAACCTCATCACCTCAGGAGATCTCCCACACACAGCTTCCAACCTCATAGTCCGGGAACCCCGCACTGCCCGGTTCTACCTCCTTCCCAAGATCCACAACCCTGACCACCCTGGCCGACCCATTGTCTCAGCATGCTCCTGCCCCACTGAACTGATCTCTACCTACCTCGACACTGTCCTATCCCCCCTAGTCCAGGAACTTCCCACATATGTTCGAGACACCACCCACGCCCTCCACCTCCTCCAAGACTTCCGTTTCCCCAGCCCCCAACGCCTCATCTTCACCATGGATATCCAATCCCTCTACACCTCCATCCGCCATGACCAGGGCCTCCAAGCCCTCCGTTTTTTCCTCTCCAGACGTTCCCAACAGTACCCCTCCACCGACACTCTCATTCGTTTGGCCAAACTGGTCCTCACCCTTAACAATTTCTCATTCCAATCCTCCCACTTCCTCCGGACCAAAGGGGTAGCCATGGGCACACGTATGGGCCCCAGCTATGCCTGTCTCTTTGTTGGCTACGTACAGCAGTTGATCTTCCGTAATTACACCGGCACCACTCCCCACCTCTTCCTCCGCTACATTGATGACTGCATTGGCACCACCTCGTGCTCCCACGAGGAGGTTGAGCAATTCATCAACTTCACCAACACATTCCACCCTGACCTTAAATTTACCTGGACCATCTCGGACACCTCCCTCCCCTTCCTGGACCTCTCCATCTCCATCAGTGACGACCGACTTGACACTGACATTTTCTACAAACCCACCGACTCCCACAGCTACCTGGATTACACCTCTTCCCACACTACCTCTTGCAAAAATGCCATCCCGTATTCCCAATTCCTCCGCCTCCGCCGTATCTGCTCCCAGGAGGAGCAGTTCCACCATAGAACACACCAGATGGCCTCCTTCTTTAGAGACCGCAATTTCCCTTCCCACATGGTTAAAGATGCCCTCCAACGCATCTCGTCCACATCCCGCACCTCCGCCCTCAGACCCAACCCCTCCAACCGCAACAAGGACAGAACACCCCTGGTGCTCACCTTCCACCCTACCAACCTTCGCATAAACCAAATCATCCACCGACATTTCCGCCACCTCCAAACAGACCCCACCACCAGGGATATATTTCCCTCCCCACCCCTCTCTGCCTTCCGCAAAGACCGTTCCCTCCGTGACTACCTGGTCAGGTCCACGCCCCCCTACGACCCACCCTCCCATCCTGGCACTTTCCCCTGTGCCACCGCAGGAACTGTAAAACCTGTGCCCACACCTCCTCCCTCACCTCCATCCAAGGCCCTAAAGGAGCCTTCCACATCCATCAAAGTTTTACCTGCACATCCACTCATATCATTTATTGTATCCGTTGCTCCCGATGCGGTCTCCTCTACATTGGGCAGACTGGGCGCCTCCTAGCAGAGCGCTTTAGGGAACATCTCCGAGACACCCGCACCAATCAACCAAACTGCCCCATGGCTCAACATTTCAACTCCCCCTCCCACTCTGCCGAGGACATGGAGGTTCTGGGCCTCCTTCATCGCCACTCCCTCACCACCAGACGCATGGAAGAAGAACGCCTCATCTTCCGCCTCGGAACACTTCAACCCCAGGGCATCAATGTGGGCTTCAACAGCTTCCTCATTTCCCCTTCCCCCACCTCATCCTAGTTTCTAACCTCCAGCAACACGATCCCCTTGACTTATCCGGACTTGTCCGACCTGCCCAGCTCCTTTTCCACCTATCCACTCCACCCCCTACTCCCTGACCTATCACCTTCATCTCCTCCCCCACTGACCTATTGTACTCTATGCTACTTTCTCCCCACCCCCACCCTCCTCTAGCTTATCTCTCCACGCTTCAGGCTCTGCCTTTATTCCTGATGAAGGGCTTTTGCCCGAAACGTCGATTTTGCCTGTCCTCGGATGCTGCCTGAATTGCTGTGCTCTTCCAGCACCACTGATCCAGAATCTGGTTTCCAGCATCTGCAGTCTTTGTTTTTACCTCTGCCATTTCATTGCCCACTCTCCTAACCTATCCAAATCCTTCTCCAGCCTCCCCACCACCTCAATGCTACCTGTCACTCTACCTATCTTTATATCACCTACAAACGTACCCAGAACGCCCGCAGTTCCTTCATCTAGATTGCATACCGTGAAAAGTTATGGACCCAAAGCTTAATCTTGCGGAAACCACTTTTCACCGGCTGCCATCCTGACGAGGACTCTGTTATCCTCACTCGCTACTTTATGCCAGACAGCCAAGCTTCTATTCACGCTAGCCCTTTGCCTCTGAAACCATGGCCCTTATCTTACACAGTAGTGTCCTGGGTGGCACCTTGTCAAAAGCCTTCTTGAGGTCCAGGTCGATAACATATTGTGGCTGTCCTTGTTCCAACCTTCTCGTTACTTCCTCAAGGAATTCTAACGGGTTTGTCAGGCATTGCCTCCCCTTGATGAAACCATGCTGACCTTGCCCTAATTTGCCATACACTTCTTAGTATTCAGAAATCTCATTCTTCACAATGGATTCCAGGATCATACACATGACCAATGTTAGGCTAATTGGTCTGTAATTGTCTGTCTTCTGCCTTGCTCCCTTTTTAAACAGGGGTGTCACGTTACTGATTTTCCAGTCCTCTGGGATCCTCCCTGATACTCGTGATTCCTGAAAGATCACCACTAACACTTCCACTACCTCTCCAGCTTACAACTTTGGAGTGTAGTCTACCTGGTCCAGGTGATTTATCTACCTTCTCCTTAGTGATGGCAACCATTCTCTGTCCCCTGAATTCCTTGTGATCTTCGATCTTCTTATTGCTGGTCGCTTCGGTTTTTTACAGCAGACGCAAGATAATTAGACACTGTTGTTAGGTCTGTGGGTCGCTAATTCCAGGCAGAGGTTCATAGAAAATAGTGGGAGAGAATGGCCAGGTACTTTTCACTATTTTCCTGCTTCACTGTATAAAGAGAGAGAGAATGAGCTGGGCAGGGGCAGAGAAACATTTATGCGTTTTGCTGTCAGTAGTTTTCTGCTTCTGTATTATTCATACAGCATCTGATACCTGCCCCACGAGCCAGTTAAAGAGCTGTCGACATGCTGATCGCATCTGGTCGAAATTGAAAAGTAAAAATTAACAAGAGTCTATGAAGCAAAATCTGCACTGAAAATACATATATGGTGCTGTTCAGAGTCAAACATGTTCACGTACAACTCACACAAAGTTTCATCAACTTGCTTTTAAAAGTGTAACATTTCCTCCTAAAATCTTCGGTTTACAATAGTATCCTTTTCTCATTTTTGTAATCAATCCAAATGTGAGAAAACTTGGAAAGTTATAATTTTCACGTCTATATAAGCCAGAAAGTGATCATATTCAGATTCAGCAAATACGTTGGAAGGCAAGTTGAGGGCTATAATTTATTCAAAAGGAATGTAACATCAAAGTGCTGGTGTTTTGCTGTATTTGTACAGGCCATTGATGAGAAAATGTCTGAATTATTGTGTATAGTTCTTCATTGCTTGTCGAAGAAGGGAAATAAATGAATTTGTAGCAACTCATAGAGTGCTAATTCAATGGATACCAGGAACAACAGCACCTGGAGGGGTAAGGCAGGGAGAAGGGGACAGAGTATTTTATGCTGAAAACTTACATATGTCGGGCATTTATTGACTGGATTCGAGAAGAAAGTTCGATGCAACCTCATTGAAACATACGAGATCCTGAGGGAACTGTATAGTATGAATGTTGATCGATGCTTCCTCTTGTGGAAAAGACAAGAACTATGGACACAGTTTAAAATTAATAGGTCACTCCGTTAAGACAAAGATCAGAACAGATTTTTCTTACTGAGGTATGTTGGAATGTGGAGTTGATATCACAGTAAGATCAGCCATGATATTGTGGAATAGCAAAGGACATTCGAGAGGTTGAATGGCCTACTCTTGCTCCCAATTTTAATGCTCCTATGATAAGCACAAAAGAAAAGACAAAAAGAAGTTAAAATACATTAAAAACTGAAAGTATCTACGCAAGATGCAGGAATTAATAATGTAGCAAAGCAAAAATGGAGAAGTATCTAAATGTTAAAACTTCGAGAGTTTAAATGATATTATATTTGATTAAGGAAATTTGTTTTGTGCCTAGATAAGACGTTTGAAGTGCTTTGCTGGAAAAAAATGATGATTTTAAACCTTTGTCATTAGATGTTTTCAAACACTGGGCACGGTGGCCCAGTGGTTAGCACTGCTGCCTCACAGCGCCTGTAGACCCGGGTTCAATTCCCGACTCAGGCGACTGACTGTGTGGAGTTTGCACATTCTCCCCGTGTCTGCGTGGGTTTCCTCCGGGTGCTCCGGTTTCCTCCCACAGTCCAAAGATGTGCGGGTCAGGTGAATTGGCCATGCTGAATTGCCCCTAGTGTTAGGTTAAAGGGGTAAAGGTAGGGGTATGGGTGGGTTGCGCTTCGGCGGGTCGGTGTGGACTTGTTGGGCCGAAGGGCCTGTTTCCACACTGTAAGTAATCTAATCTAATCTAATCTAATCACCTAAAGGAACTACATGTATGATATGCCTTAAAACAGAGGAGTGAAATGTTTGTGTACGAATCCTTTCAGAATATTGAACATGATAGAATAAACTGAAGAAACAATATATCGACCTAAGTGGACGCCTTGGGGTGATGATAGAGAGGTGTGATCATTATTAACAAGTAACTTATACCATGAGAGTTTCGAGATAAGAATATACATTTGCGCATGTTAAAATGAATGCATGATGCAGAAAGGCAGTTGTTCATGGTTAGAAAGTATTATAAAAAGATGGGTAGCCGGCTGTTTGGATGCAAGGAGGCATTTAAAATAATCTCCAAACAGACTTGCTAAATAATAATTATTATAATAGAAACAAAAAGAATGCTTCATCTCAGTTCAGTATAAATTAACAAGTGGATGTGACTGGAATTCTTTGAGGGTTGGATCCAAGCAACAGATTCATCAGATCCCAGGATCTGTGAGGTTTACAAAATTATGAGGGGCATGGATAGGGTGTATAGACAAAGTCTTTTCCCTGGGGTCCAGAACTAGAGGGCATAGGTTTAGGGTGAGAGGGGAAAGGTATAAAAGAGACCTAAGGGGCACTTTTTCATGCAGAGGGTGGTACATGTATGGAATGAGCTGCCAGAGGATGTGGTGGAGGCTGGTACAATTGCAACATTTAAGAGGTATTTGGATGGGTATATGAATAGGAAGGGATTGGAGGGATATGGGCCGGGTGCTGGCAGGTGGGATTGGATTGGGTTGGGATATCTGGTCGGCATGGACGGGTTGGACCAAAGGGTCTGTTTCCATGCTGTATATCTCTATGACTCTATGACTATATTGGGCTTATTAGTGATAGGCAACATGGATTTTGCCTATCACTAATAATTATCCACCACTCAGAATATTAGATTTGTTTGGGGCTGCAGAGTTACACTGACTTCATAGATTCGGAGTTACTTACCTAAATATGGATTTCTATTACGACATGTTCCACAAACCTGACATACAAGGTTCATTTAATTATGTTTCAGAGATTTCTTTTAGAACTTAAAACATAGAACAGTACAGCGCAGAACAGGCCCTTCAGCCCACGATGTTGTGCCGACCACTGATCCTCATGTATGCACCCTCAAATTTCTGTGACCATATGCATGTCCAGGAGTCTCTTAAATGTCCCCAATGACCCTGCCTCCACAACTGCTGTTGGCAACGCATTCCATGCTCTCACAACTCTCTAGGTAAAGAACCCGCCTCTGACATCCCCTCTATACTTTCCTCCAACCAGCTTAAAACTATGACCCCTCGTGTTAGTCATTTCTGCCCTGGGAAATAGTCTCTGGCTATCGACTCTATCTATGCCTCTCATTATCTTGTACACTTCAATTAGGTCCCCTCTTCTCCTCCTTTTCTCCAATGAAAAAAGTCCGAGCTCAGTCAACCTCTCCTCATATGATAAGCCCTCCAGTCCAGGCAGCATCCTGGTAAACCTCCTATGAACCCTCTCCAAAGCATCCACATCTTTCTTATAATAGGGCGACCAGAACTGGATGCAGTATTTCAAGTGCGGTCTAACCAAAGTTTTATAGAGCTGCAACAAGATCTCATGACTCTTAAAGTCAATGCCCCTGTTAATGAAAGCCAAAACACCATATGCTTTCTTAACAACCATGTCCACATGGGTGGCCATTTTAAGGGATCTATTTACCTGCACCCCAAGGTCCCTCTGTTCCTCCACACTGCCAAGAATCCTATCCTTAATCCTGTACTCAGCTTTCAAATTCGACCTTCCAAAATGCATCACCTCGCATTTATCCAGGATGAACTCCATCTTGCCACCTCCCAGCCCATATCTGCATCCTGTCAATGTCCCGCTGCAGCCTACAACAGCCCTCTATACTGTCAATGACAACACCAACCTTTGTGTCATCTGCAAACTTGCTGACCCATCCTTCAATCCCCTCATCCAAGTCATTAATAAAAATTACAAACAGTAGATGCCCAAGGACAGAGCCCTGTGGAACACCACTCACCACAGACTTCAGGCCGAATATTTTCCTTCTACTACCACTCGCTGTCTTCTGTTGGCCAGTCAATTCTGTATCCAGACAGCTAAGTTTCCCTGAATCCCATTCCTCCTGACCTTCTGAATAAGCCTACCATGGGGAACCTTATCAAATGCCTTGCTGAAGTCCATATACACCACATCCACAGCTCGACCGTCATCAACCTTTCTAGTCACATCCTCAAAGAACTCGACAGGGTTTGTGAGGCATGACCTGCCCCTCACAAAGCCGTGTTGATTGCATTTAATCAAGCATTGCTCTTCCAGATGGTCATAAATCCTATCCCTCAGAATCCTTTCTAACACCTTGCAGACGGCAGACGTGAGACTTACTGGTCTGTAATTGCCGGTGATTTCCCTATTTCCTTTCTTGAAGAGAGGAATTACATTTGCCTCTTTCCAGTCCTCAGGTACGACTCCAGTGGAGAGCGAGGATGACAAAATCTTCGCAAGTGGCGAAGCAATTGCATTTCTCATTTCCCAAAGCAGCCGAGGACAAATCTGGTCCTGGCCAGGCGACTTGTCAATCTTAATGTTTGACAAAATGTTCAGCACATCAGCTTCCTCTATCTCCATCCATTTCAGCATGCACACCTGCTCTTCAAAGGTTTCATTCACTACAAAGTTCGTTTCTTTCGTAAAGACAGAAGCAAAAAACTCATTTAGGGCTTCCTCTACCTCCTCAGACTCCACCAACAATATTCCCTATGCTATCCCTGATCGGCCCTACTCTTTCTTTGACCATTCTCTTATTCCTCACGTAAGTGTAAAATGCCTTTGTGTTCTCCCTAATCCGTTCTGCCAAGCCTTTCTCGAGCCCCCTCCTGGCTCTCCTCGGACCATTTTTAAGCTCCTTGCTCGCCTGTCTGTAATCCTCTAGAGCTGAACTTAACCCTAGCTTCCTCCACCTTATGTAAGCTAGCTTTTTCCTTTTGACGAGAAGCTCCACCGCTCTCGTCATCCAAGGTTCCTTTATCTTACCACTTCTTGCCTGTCTCAGAGGGACATATTTATTCATCATTTGCAACAACCGTTCCTTAAGCAGTCTCCACATGTCTATTGTGCCTTTACCATGGAACAATTGCTCCCAATCCATGCTTCCTAACTCATGTCTAATCGCATCATAGTTTCCTCTTCCCCAATTAAATATCCTACCATTTTGCCTAATCCTCTCCTTCTCCATAGCTATGTAGAATGTGAGGCAGTTGTGGTCACTATCACCAAAATGCTCTCCCACCACAAGATCTGATACCTGCCCCGGCTCGTTTCCGAGCACTAAGTCTAGAATAGCCTCTCCCCTCTTCGGCCTGTCAACGTACTGAGTTAGGAAACGCTCCTGAACACACTTTACAAAATTCAAATCTTCTGCTCGAAGGAGGTTCCAATCAATATTGGGAAAGTTAAAGTCACCCATTACAACAACCCTACTACGCCCACACTTTTCCAAAATCTGCTGACTATGCTTTCTTCCATCTCCCTGCTGCTATTGGGGTGCCTGTAGTAAACCCCTAAAGAGATGACTGCTCCCTTGCTGTTCCTAATTTCCACCCATACTGACGCGGTAGGCAGATCTTCCTCGACAATGGAAGCTTCTGTAGCTGTGATACCCTCTCTGATTAGTAGTGCTACATCCCCTCCTCTTTTCCCCCCTCTCTATTCTTTTTAAATGCTCGAAACCCTGGAACATCCAGCAACCATTCCTGCCCCTGAGAAACCCATGTCTCTGTTATGGCCACAACATCATAGCACCAGGTACTGATCCATGCTCTCAGTTCATCACTTTTATTCCTGATACTCCTTGCGTTAAAGCAAACACACTTTAACTGATACCTGCGTTCCTTGCCAGGAAAATCCTTCCCACTAGCTGGTCTACCTCTTGCTATTGCCTCATCTGCATCAACTCTCACCTCCGGCATACAGCTCAGGTTCCCAACCCCCTGCCATACTAATTTAAACCCTCTCGAACTACTCGAGCAAACCTTCCACCCAGCTCATTGGTCCCCTTCCAGTTCAGATTCAATCCGTCCTTCTTGTACCTTCTGGGGTCGCACCTTCCCCAGAAGGCATGCCAATTATCTACATATCTGAAGCCCTCCTTCCTACACCAGCTGCACAGCCATGGATAAAGCTGCGCCTGCTCCCTGTTCCTCGCCTCGCTATCTTGTGGCACCGGTAGTAAACTAGAGAACACTACTCTGATCCTCCTCCTTTGCAGCTTCCATCCTAACTCCCTGAAATCACTTTTTATAACTTCGATCCTTTTCCTCGCTATATCATTAGTGCCAATATGTAACAAGATTTCTGGCTGTTCCCCCTCCCCTTTTAGAACCTTATACACCCGATCGGACACATCTCGGACCCTGGCACCAGGGAGGCAACGTACCTTCCGGGAATCCCGATCCTGACCACAAAATCTCGTGTCGATTCCCCTAACTATCGAGTCTCCTACTACGAGTACTTTTCTATTCTGCCCCCTTCCCTTCTTTGCCACAGTGTCAGGCTCAGTGCCAGAGAACTGACTGCTATGGCTTTCCTCTGGTAGGTCATCCCCCCCAGGAGTATCCAAAACGGTATACTTATTGCTGAGGGGAATGTCCACAGGGGATCTCTGCACTGTCTGACTTTCCCCTTTCCTCCCCCTAACTGTAACCCATTTATCCTTGTCCTGAGCCTTAGGAGTGACCTCTCAATTACCCCCTCAGCCTCCCAATGATCGGTAGTTCATCCAGCTCCAGCTCCAATTCCCTAACACGGTTTTCAAGGAGCTGGAGTTGCGTGCACTTCCCACAGATGTTGCCAGCGGAGACGTGTGCCATGTCTTCCACCTGCCACATTCTGCAGGAGGAGCAAGCAACTGCCCAAGCATCCATACCCGACTTATCTGAACACGCACTCAGTACTAAAGTAGAAAGCTTAGTTCAAGTTGCTATAAAATCAATAACAAACTTATATTCAATGGAGGAAGTTTAGAATGAACTTTACCTTATTAACTAGGTTAGAGGAGGAGGGCGGGTGGGAGACTCTACAGCTGTAGAGTCCCGGGTGTAGCCGCGTTGCTGATATATACGGTCACTGCTTTCCTTCCCGGCTGCCCCTCTGGTCTTCGTCACTTCCCCCGCTGCTCCCGCTCCTTCTGTGAAAGGGAAAACACTGCTGTCCGCTACCGGTAAGTAATTTTTAAAAAAACTGTCTTACCTTAGTTGTAGTCTTCAGGGTTCGTCTTACCTCCGCTGCTGCTCACACTCAAACATTTTATAGAGAACAGAAATATGACGTATCGTCAATGAAAAATCTGAACGAATTTTAATTGCACAACAATAAATTGAAGAATAATCATTGATTGCAGACTTCCCAGCTTTAAGAAATGAACACCAATTCTATTGGTCGAATTTCATTACGCCTTCATTACCAATCAGTGTCTGAGATGAGTCTAGGAATCCGGACAGTCCCGTCGATGACCCGGATACCACCACGTCCGATACGGCTCAGAGTAAATTTGGATACCGATTAGCTCAACAGGAATTGTTCATGAGTCCACCGAAATCTTTTGACAAAGTAAGGTTCCTGCGAGATTGAGCACAGTAAAGGTCTCTCTATTGTCGTAAAGGATACAAATGGCAACTACCCTCTTTTCCCCAGATCAGCTGATAGAGTCAATCTGTTGGACAAAACAGCAACAGGAGTTCTGAGGAGGTGGTGAGGCTGCAGAAATATTTGGACAGTTGGAGTGGTCCAAGAAATGTCTGAAGAAATTCAATGTTAGCAAATGCGAGGTCTTGCACTTTGGAAAAAAGAAAACAGGGACAGATAATTTTCTAAACGGTGAGAAAATTCATAAAGCCAAAATGCAAAGGGATCTGGGAGTGCTCGTCCAGGATGCTCTAAACGCTGCCTTGCAGGTTGAGTCCGTGGTTAAGAACGCAAATGTAATGATGTCATTTATCTCAAGAGAGTTGGAATGTACAGGGGGTTGGAATGTAAAAGCAGCGATGTGCGACTGAGACTTTGTAAAGATCTGATTAGGCATCATTTAGTATACTGTGTCCAGCTTTGGGTCCTGCATATCAGGAGGGACATATTGGCACTGGAGCATGTTCAGCAGAGATTCACAGGGATGATCTCTGGAATGGTAGGTCGACCAAACGATGGACAGCTGAGGATCCTGCAATTGTAAACATTAGAGTTTAGAAGTTTGAGGGGATATATAATAGGAACTTACAAGATAATGCATGGCTTGGAAAGGGTGGACGCTGGGAATTGGTTTCCATCAGGCGGGAGTACTAGGACCGTTGGCACAGCCTTAGAATTAGAGGGGGTCAATTTCAAACGGAAATAACGAGACATTTCTTCAGCGAGAGAGCGGTGGGCCTGTGGAATTCATTGCCACGGAGCGCAGTGGAGACTGGGATGTTAAATGTCTTCAAGGCAGAGATTGATAAATTATTAATCTCGCAAGGAATTAAGGGATACTGGGAGAGGGCGGGTAAGTGGCGTCGAAAAGCTCATCAGCCCTGATTTAATGGCAGAGTGGACTTGATGGGCAGAATGGCCTTAGTTCCACTTCTATGTCTTATGGTCTTAGGAGCACAGGTAATCATTTTAAATGCCACTTGCTTGGACGATGGCCGGAATGGAGAGATAACCTACTCGATCAAGTGTCACACTTCATCTCGAACTCAGGACGTGTTTGGCGTGGATTCCAAAACTGGTGTAATCAGCAGGAATGGCATGTTAGACTATGAAGAAAACGACGTCCTTGAAATTAACATTAAAGCAATGGACAGGGGATCTTATGCTTTACCGGCGTACTGTGATTTCAAGAGAATATTGTTGATGTGAATGACAACACCCCCTCCGCCCCCCCGCCCCGAGGTGACGTTGACGTCTTGGTCTCGCACAGTTTCAGAAGATGCTCCAGTTGTGACTGTAGTTGCTCAGTTCAGTACAACAGATGAAGATTCGTGCAGAAAAGGGCAGGTGCAATGTCAAACTTTAAGAAAGTTACCTTTTCAGTTAGAATCTTCTTTGGAGAGTTATTATGGAATAATTGTTAAACATCCACTGTATCAGGAAAATGGGTGCAAATATGACGTTACTGTAGTATACAGTGATGCAGGAAATCCGTCTCTTAACATCCGAGAAATCCGTTCGGGTAGAGATTTCCGATATCAATGCCAAACGCCGCAGTTTGCGCAATCTTCATACACCACAAACATTATGAGAACAACGTTATTGGCTTTTCCATGTTTTCGATTACAGCCTTTGATCCAGATGCGCTACTGAACACTCAACTGAAATACTCAATCCTGGAGACTCAAGTTAAGAACGCTTCGTATCCAATTATGTTTCTATTAACTCGGAGACTAATTTGCTTAGAGATATTTTGACTATGAAGAATTGAAATTCTTTCAAATCCAAGCACTGGTCATGGGCTCTGGGATACCACCACTCACGAGTAATGTTTCAGTGAAAGTTATTATCCTTGATCAGAATGACAATGTTCTCGTCATTGTGCAGCCATTTGCCGAGTTTGAGGCAACAGTAGTGGAGTGAATATCCAGATTTGCAGAACCAGACTCTGGTGGCCAAGGTATTCACCACTGACACTGGCGCCGGTCAGAACGCTCGCCTTTCCTATTCGATATTCCAGGCTACCCAGACTAACTTTTTTTACTGTTTCCCTAAACACTGGTGAAATATGGACTAGGCGTCAAATTGCAAATCAAGATGTTTCTAAGCAAAGGTTGGTGATTCTGGTGAAAGATAATGGAATGCCAGCAGGCATTGGGAGTTTTGAAGTCTGTCTTGGTTGACTGCAATGTCAAAACATTTTTCAGTGTCGGTGGCTCAGCTGAAGAATTCGGATTCACTCCTGATCTGAAATTTTTTCTTGGTCATCATATTAGGAACAATTTCTCCGATTTTTCTTGCAAATTTAATAATTCTCATTATGCAGATTCTTAGAAGTAGAAATGTCGTGGTGGTCAGCAGCGTTCCTTGGCGGGGTAGGGTTGCGTTGAAACAAGACTTTCTCTGAATGGAATTGAAAAAGTCAGTGGAAACCTCCAGATATCCTCAAATTATGTTGAGGTGTTCGGGGGTGATCCACTTTCTCAGCAATTCCACTGTGAGTCATGTTCAAAATTGCAGTCAACCAAGAGAGACTTCAAAACTCCCAATGCCTGCTGATTATCTACAGACATGACGTATCACTGGGAAAGAAAACATATGTATAAAAAGAATTCTGGCTATAACATCAACTCTGTAAACAATGAGGCGAGGGGCTTCCAAAAAGGTTAAATAATTGCAGATATGATCTGCTAGTGAGTATATATTTGGACAAATTGTGTGGGTGATGTGTGTTTAATTGCTATATATCTAGTTGTTGTAAATAACAATATTATGTCGGACTACCTAACATATTTGTGTGATTATATCGAAATTGTATGCTGGCAACCTGAGTTTATGCTTTGTTTTAGAAGCCTTGCTTATTGTTGACACTTTCTGCACCCACCAGAGTTCATTTGATTGTGCGAGATTTGCTGACTTTACGTCGTACTAAATATTTAATTGAATTAGCCTGTGCAGCCATGTATCTGTGCAAGAACAGGACACTTGCCTGGATACTGGAATGCAATTGCACATAGGTTCTGTGAACCGGTTTGGCAGTTCTAATCTCAGCTTTGAATTCCGAATCATTAGTACCAGCATGCCCCTAACTGTCAAATCACTGTAAATTGATCAGAGAATCTTGTTATGTTCGGGATTCGCTTAAGCTTGAAAACAACTTAGATCAATTCAATGTTTCAAAATAAATAATTTTATATCCTTTCGGTGTCACAGGGTCAAGGTTTCTATTCCTTACGATAGTAATGTAAGTAACTGAGAAAAAGAACGTGGGCACCACTTGGTGAAGAAGGCAAACTGTTGGTCTCAGGGCAAAAAAAAAAATAAGTACAAGAACTGGAATAAGAACATAAGGACTAGGAGCAAGAGCAGGTACTATAACCCCTCCAGCCTGCTCCACTATTTATGGAAATTACATGGCGGGTCATATTTTGACTCTACTTTCCTCCTCATTACCCATAATATCTAACCTATTACTAATTTAAAATCTGTCCATCTTCCCCTCCGTCTACCCCTACCATTCCATTCAAGGTGTCTTGCTGCAATTGTTCAGAATCTTGGTAATAACACACCTGGAGCATTGTGTACTGTTCTGGTGTTCCTATCTAAGGAAGAATGCTCGAGTTAAGGAGGGAGTGGAGCAAACTTTTACCAGACTGATACCTATGATGGCAGAACTGACCTATGAAGAGAGGTTGGATTGGTTAGGCTATGTTTGTTAGATATCAGGAAAATGGTGAGAGATGTCAAAGAAACCTATAAAATTCGAATAGATGTGGACAACATTAATGCAGGAAATATATTTCCAATAATCTGGGAAGTCCAGGATTTAGGGGCTAAAGTTTAAAGATATTGGATAGGCCATTTCGGAGGAGAACAGTTTGTCAACCAGAATTTGGTCAACTGGTGGAAGCCTTTTTCTCATAAAGTGGTTGAGGTTAAAGCATTAATTAATTTCAGGAAGACTAGATATATTTAGGGCTAAAAGGATCAACAGGTATGGGTGTAAAGTTGGAACAATATACTGAGTCAGATGATCATTCATAATCATACTGAACAGTGTAGCAGACTCGAAGAGTAAAATGATTTATTCCTGTTCCTGTTTTCTATGTTTCTCCGTTCACCTGCTTTAACTCATGCACTAAATCTCCCAGTTTGGGAGATACAGGCAATGAGGCCATTTGATTTGACCATGGTCCATCTCCAGTTAATTCTTCAGATACCTTTCTGTTCTAAAATTAAGAATCTTGTGTATGTAATATCTGATACTAGAGAAAAACAATGGTAGATCACAATTTCTTCCAAATATTTTGTACCTAGTTGACCTTCTGCATCAGAGAAAAATATGGGATAGAGATATAATGAAATATACCAACATTCTCGTCTGGATTTTGGTCACTACTGATTACTGTGGGGCCTAGAAAATATTACGTCCTGATAAAAATTGTACATAATTGTTTCAACTGGGAATTGAGGATTTGTTTTACAGTACCTGTCTGAACCTTCTGTTTTGTTATCAGGAAAATGCTCTGTACGTGCACAGATTATTTGTATTGACAGAACTGCTCATAAGTGAGTAACATTCGTTAGAATGCATAGTCCAAGGATCACACTTCTGTTAATTTCAGTTGGAAAAGTGACAGGAGGACTCCTTTCATATACCTTAACTTAGACCCCTACGTTTAATAATGTTCTGAAACATTGGGTTAAACCATTGTTGTGTACTTGTTTTTTTCAAGCAGTTCAGATTTGCATGCTCAGATAGTGAGGCAAATAAACATTTATTATTTTCAGTGACATGGAAATGCCAGTCTTGGACAAGAGTGAACAAGGTCGAAAGTCAGACAACACCAGTTTGTAGTCAACAGGTTTGTTTGAAATCACAAGATTTCTAAGCAGTGCCCTTCAACAGATGAATTGAGAGAGACGCATATAGGCACAGAAATCAATAGACAAACAAATGAAAAGATCATGCAAATGATGTGATTGAAGTATCGAGAAGCCAAATAATAGATCACTTCAGGTGATCAAGAGTTTCAGACAGTGTGAGTAAAGTGTCAACAGGTGAATATCAAGCGAAGGGATGACCTATAATCTGATTAAATGAGGCTGCGAGATAATTACAAACAATTATTTTTTCTATTGTTTGGCCTGTTGGCACTCCACTCACACCATTTGTCTGATCTTTTGACCTCTCTGTCCATTAATATCTCTGCCTATAAGTTCTGTGCCTGTGTGTTTTTCTCTCTCACTTCACCTGATGAAAGGCCAATACTTCAAAAGCTTGTGATTTCATATAAACCTGTTGGACCATAACCTAGTGATGTCTGACTTCTGACATTATTTTCAGTGACATACAACAACTTTAGGAATTGCTTTTGGGTAAGAAATGCATTTAATTTGGAAAAACAATAGGCATGTAGGCATACTATCAGTACCAAAATCTAAGAGAACAGCGCACTTCACAAGTGAAAGAATACAACAAAACAGAAATTGTTGGAAAAGGTCAAAAGATATGGCAGCATCTTTAGAGAGAAATCAGAGTTCAAAAACGAATGTGTTTCAGCAAACCAAAGCTGTGATGTAGTAGTTGAAAATATAGGAAGTTAATAATTTTGAGTCATGACTAGTTAAAATACTCACATAATGCAGATTACTGTTATTTCTTTTACAGCATATGATCTTTCACATTAATCAAAATACATTTTCTCTGCCTTCTCAGTTTGAAAAGTGGTCTTAATGATTTTAGCCGTTTGGGATTGGTTGTTTCAAGTGATTGAATGAACTAAAAGTGTGATTCACTTCAGAAAAGATTGGTTTAGATATATGTGCCTGCAAAATATTGAATGTTGTCGATAACATTAAATATGCAAACGTTTAACTTTGAACTACGTGCAAGGCTTACGAGAGAATTAATGACTCAGCATAAAATTCTCAATGTTGATGCAAGGTTGGCGATCAGACTATTTTTTTCGTGGTTATTGCAGAGTATGAAATTTATTAAACATCAAGTAACTCTGACAAAATAGTTGCAAGGATAAACACAACGTACTGCAAATGCTGGATACCTCAAATAACAGAATGAAATACTGAAGAAACGTAGCAATTCTAGCTGTATTTTTGGAGAGAAGAAAAGTTAACATTTCAAGTCTGATATAACTCTTCTTTGAAGCTTGTTCTTCTGAAGAATTCGTATCAATTTGAAACATTGACTTTTTTCATTCTCTGCAGTTGTTGATAGACCTGCTGAATTTCTACAGCTCCTTTCATGATGATATAGATGTCTAGAAGAGAAATGGCAGTTTACATGAACTTCATTACAGGAATCATGTCATTTAAGTGGGTGAAAGAAGGATGAAATAATCTATCTTCCTTTAGTGAGAATTGACAGCAAGTTAAAGATGGAAGATCATTTCAGAATAGTCCGAACTGGGTTATAAAGGGAATCAATTGCTTATGGAGTATCCTTGGACTTTGCTTTTATTTCTATCCTTGGACTTTTTAAATACTACACACCTGGATCTTACAACCTCCCATACAATTCTGGGCTTGAGACAAATATGGGAACAGGGAAAGCTAGTACAGAATTGTAAAATAAGCGTAAACATAATTTTTAATTGTCCAACAATAAATGTAGGTATCTGCACTCATTCCAGACCCTTCAGCTTTAAGAAGTGAGCATTATTTTGATTGGTCGAATTTCAACGCGCTGGTGTTCACCAATTAGAAGCTGAGATGTGATTGGGATCTGGACAGTCCCCTGCACTACCCAGACAGCACCACGTCCGATCAGACACAGAGTAAATTTGGATAGCGAACACCTCCGTCGGGTTTATTCAGGAATCTTTCGGAAATATTAAAGAGATGTAAGAGATTTTACATGCGACGATGCGGGCGATTTATGAAACAATCAGACATTTGCGATATCGCTGTTTTTATGTTTAAAATACTTTGGTATAACTAATGAAGATAATTCATGGTGCGGGCATGTTCTGAAAAGGGTCATGTTTACTGCTAGAAATGAGACATATAATATATTGGCTGCTAAAATGCCTATTATTGCACTGTGCATTTTCCTTGTGGGATCTAGTGCTTGGGCAGATTCGTTACTCAATTCCCGAAGAACTGCAGCTGGGCTCCTTTGTTGGGAATGTCGCTGAGGATTTGGGTTTAGACTTAAAGCAGCTCGCAGCTCGCAGTTTTCGGATTGTACCCGGGCCCAGGAAACAATATTTGGGCATAAGTTTAGACACGGGAATTTTACTTGTGAAGGATAAAATTGACAGAGAAGAGATTTGTGGCCCGAGCCTGAGCTGTGTTTTGTCATTGAACGGTTTGCTCGAAAACCCCTTAAAGCTGTACCCGATTGCAGTACAGATCATTGATGTAAATGACAATGCTCCCAGTTTCCCAAAGAGACAATTCCGCTTTGAAATTTCAGAGCTTTCCACACCGGGATCGCGTTTTCCCATTGAACCTGCATACGACTCTGATATCGGAACTAACGCCGTGCAAACCTACGAGCTCCTTCCGAATGATTATTTTATTGTCGAAGTGCGTAGTAGTGAAGGAAAGATGCCTGTACTGGTGCTGCAGGGGTCCTTGGATAGAGAATCCGAATCCAGCCACAGGTTAACGCTGATAGCCAAGGACGGCGGGGTGCCTGTGAGATCGGGCGCTGTGCAGATCTCAATTATCGTAAAGGACGCAAATGACAACGCCCCTGTCTTTTCCCAGTCATTATACAGAGTCAGCCTATTGGAGAATACAGCCGCAGGTACACAGGTAATCAAATTAAATGCCACTGATTTGGACGATGGTCTCAATGGAGAGATAAACTACTCATTTGGTAGCCACACGTCAGCTAGAGTACGGGAGCTGTTTGGCGTGGATTCCAAAACTGGTGAAATGAGAGTGAGAGGGAAGTTGGACTATGAAGCTGACAAGGTCTTTGAAATTACCGTGCAGGCAATAGACAGAGGTTCAGAGGCAATGTCCGGGCACTGCGTAGTTTTCGTGAATATTATTGACGTGAATGATAACGCACCTGAGGTGACTTTGACGTCTTTGTCGACTGCAGTATCGGAAGGTGCGGCAATTGGGACTGTAGTCGCTCTGTTCAGTACAGCAGATAAAGATTCGGGGCGATATGGGCAGGTGCAATGTCAAATTTCAAACAAACTGCCATTTAAGCTGGATTCCTCATTGGAGAATTATTATGGAATATTTGTTCAAAATCCGCTCGATCGTGAAAATACCTCATTGTATGACGTTAGTATCACATGCTCGGATGCAGGAAATCCTCCTCTTACGTCGGAAAAAACCGTTCGAGTCGACGTTTCCGATATAAACGACGATGCCCCACGGTTCACGCAATCTTTATATACCGCAAACGTCATGGAGAATAACGTTATTGGCGCTTCTATATTTTCTATTACAGCCTTTGATAGAGATGTCGGACCAAACGCTCTGCTGAAATATACTATCCTGGAGACTCAAGTTTACAACGTCTCAATTTCTACCTACGTCTCGATTAACTCGGAAACTGGTGTCATATTCGCTCAGCGATCTTTTGATTACGAGGAGCTCAAAAGCTTTCTGTTCCAAGCTCAGGTCGTGGACTCTGGGTCGCCGTCACTCGCAAGTAATGCTTCAGTAAAACTTATTATCCTTGATCAGAATGACAATGTTCCAGTCATTGTGCAGCCATTAGTCGAATTTGGGGCAACAGCTGTAGAGACAATTTCCAGATTTGTAGAACCAGGTTCTTTGGTTGCTAAAGTATCGGCCACTGACGCTGACGTTGGACAAAACGCTTACCTTTCATATTCGATTTTCCAATCATCCAATCCTAACCTTTTTACTATTTCCCCAGGCACTGGGGAAATTTGGACTATACGTCGTATTGAGAATAAAGATGCAACGAAGCAAAGTTTGCTGATTGTTGTAAAAGATAGTGGAACACCATCACTTTCTGCCACAGTGACCATCATCTTATCTTTGATAGGCAGTGACACTGAAGCATTCTCCAGTGTCAGTGATTCGTCTGAAGAACGTGTGTTCACTCCTGAAGTGAGCTTTTTCTTGGTTGTTGCATTAGGTGCAATGTCTATCATTTTTCTCATGATTTTAGTAATCCTTGCCGTGATGTTTCATAAGAGCAGAAATACTTCAGTTGGTCAGCAATGTTCCCTGGGGGTGTGTTGCTGTCTTGAATCCAGACATTCCTTGAATGGACTTCAAAAAAACAGTCAAAACCTTCAAATACACCCGAACTATGTTGAAGTATTCGGTGGTGATCCACTTTCTCAGAGATTCCGCTATGAGACATGTTCAACATTGCAGTCAATGAAGAGAGACTTCACACCCTCAAAAGCATCTAGATCATCTACAGACAAGAACTATTTTTGGAATGAGTCTATTAGGAAGGAAGGCACGACAATAATTAATTCTGAAAATCACAGCATCCCATTAAGTACTGAGGTAAGGCACTTGTCATAAGAAATATTATAAAGGAAACTGTTTCAGATCTCTGGATATATTTGCAATAAAGTTATTATGTTGAAATGAACAGGATAAAACGTGAGAGCTTAAACTCATCATTCACACTCTTCTGTAATATTTCTGAATTCTGTTACCAGTATAGTCTGCAATACTATCCCGTAGGAAGGTTCAACTTTCCTTTGCAATTTTCTGTAACTTATTATGCTGTCTGGCTGAGTTTTAATTGTTTTCTGGCAGTCCTGTTTGCCGGTTGACACTTTCTCAAATACTGAAGTTAACTTGAATCTAAGAGAATTGTTGAATTCTTTCTTCATGTAGCAACAATGAAGATTACCTTGCAGCCGCATATCTGTAGAAGTACAGAACACTTTCATGGACAGTAGAAACCAGTAACTTGTTGGATATCGTGCACTCAGCGGGCAGTTGTCATGAACCTATAACAGCACATTTGTTTGGTGTCATTGATCAGGTAGTGATGTAGATTTCAGTTACAAACTGTAACTCATTGTGTGCCAGAGGAATCAATGGCTGGGGCCACAATTTATTTTTGTACATATGGAAAGTGAATGTACAATAGCCAAGTTTGCAGATGACAAAAATAAATGTGATTGCAAGCGGTGGTATGACATGAAGAGTCTGCAGAGAGATGTGCACAAGTTAAGAAACTGGACAAAGTTATTTGCAGATGGAATAAATTGTGGAAAAATATGAGATTGTGCACTTTGGTAGGAATATTTGAAGAGATGAATACTATTTACATTTGGTAAGACTGCAGAACACTACAAATCAAAGGGATTTGTCCTCATACATGAATTACAAAACGTTAGCATTCAAATTCAGCAGTTAATATGGAAGGAAAATTAAATGTTAGAATTTTTTTCCAAGGGAATGAATAAATGTAGGAAGGTTTACTGAAACAATTGGGATAGTGTGGTCAGTTTTGGTGATGGTTATTTAGAAAGTATATGCTAGCATTGGAGGCAGTCCAGAGAATGTTCACTTGACTAGCACCAGGTATGAAGGGATTGTCTTAAGAGGAGAGGTTGTGTATTTTGGGCATGTAGCGCTGGAATTTAGAGGAATGAGATATGACCTCACTGAAACATGCATGAACCTTTAAGGCACTTAACACAGTAGATGCAGAAAGGTTGTTTCCACTTGTGGGAGAGTCTACGAGAAGAGGGCATAACCTCAGCATAAAAGTTCACACATTTAAGACAGAGATGAGGAGTAATTTCTTCTCTCAGTGAGCAGTGCATCGGTTGAATTCTTTAACGTAGATAGCTGTCAAAGTTGTGTTGTTAAATAGATTCAAATGCTGACATAAATAGATTTTTGATCAATAAGGAAATCAAGGGTCATAGGGAGAACGACTAAAAAGTGGTGTTGAAAATTACCAGGTCAACCTGATCTAATTGAATGGTGGAGTAGACTTGATTGACTGAATTGTCTTCTTCTGCACTTACATCTTATGATCGTACAGCATTAGTAGTTGGCCAAAAAAAAACCCGGCTTTACATTAATTCAATATTTTAAAGTTATTCTTTGAGAATCTTGTAGGGAGCATAGATTATGAGTATCATATTCATTCAAGCGTAATTTTAAATATTATCAAAAAAATTAACGGTTGCAAACCGACAACTATTGAAAGTAAATGTACAGTTTGGGAGATTCTGACAATAAGACCAAATGATTTGAATATTACCTATCGCTGGTCACTCAGTTAGAATCCATTGTGCTCTCAAGGCTGCATTCTGTTAAATGCAGGATATGACGTTTAACAGCAAAAGAAGAGATAGGAATTTTATCTAATAATGTTGTGCAGAACTGTACCCCTTGCAGAAGACCAAAAACAGCAGTGTTAAGAGTCAATGTGCCAACTTCTCTTATGTATATGAAATTTGGTTAATTTCACAAAACTAAAATTAAGGTTGAAGTTAGATTAGGAGTTTAGAAGTTACTAAATCTCCATAATTTAAGTACAATGCAATATTAATTTAGTCCTGACCACATTTTTCAAACATTTAAAATGTGCAGCATTTAGAATCAAAGTAATCAGTTTCCACATTCAATAAGAAAAAGAGCTAATGTCATTTGAGTCCACTTTCATCCAAATGGAGAAAACATTTCTTAATTATGGAAGTGACATACCAGAGACACAAAACTCATAAAGTGATATTTGCCAAGAAAGTCCACACAATTAAACTGAATAAAATTCTTCTCAGACATACCTAAGCATGTGTAAAGCAATCAATATCTTTAATGAGCAATTCCAAAGAGGATTTGACAGCTGCACAAAAGTGACACCACTCGAAATTTTAAAACTCATAGAAGCGATGTTAGGTGATCTCGAGGAATTCACAAATAGGTTTGTTCCAGAAGACTGAGATGATTTTCTAAACTAATTAAACAAATTCAAACCGGAAGACATGGGAGCATAAATAAGACGTTTCGTCCGTCGAATATGTTTCATAACAACTGATTTGGTAATCCTCAGTGCCATTTTTCTTCATAATTCTTCATTCCAGAACTGACTAAAAAGATTGGTCTACCTCAGCCTTGAATATACTTAATGGCCCAACCTTGATAGATCCGTGTAATAAAGAATTTGACAGCTTTATTTTCCTCTCAGAGGAGACACTCCTCTTTATTTCTGTCGTAAATAAGGAGGATAAGATTAAATAATAAGATTTATCTCAGGATAAATCTTTTATCCTGAGATTAGGCTTTCTAGTGCTAGATTCTTCCACAAGGGATACAACCTTGCTGCAATTGCCGCATCATGTCCTCAAAGAATTGTGTATGCTTCATCAAGGTCACCTCTCATTTTTCTGTATTCCAACGGGTACAGGCCCAATCTACACCTTCTCATAAGTCTTTCTCTTCATACTTGCTATCAGCCTCGTGAATCTCTTTGGACTGCCTCCAATGCCAATACTTTTTTTTTAGATAAGGGGCTCAAAACTGTTCTCAATATTCCAGCTGTGGGTTGACAAGTGCCTTGCATAGATTTACCAAAAAAACTCTACGTTTAAACTCCATTCCCTTTGAAACAAAAGCCAATATTCCACTTGTCTTCCATATTGCATACTAAAGTTAGATGCTAACTGTTTGAAATTCATGGACTAAGACTCCATCTGTTCTGTAGTTCTCTACAGTCATTGTCAACAGATCTGACAATCAAACAAAAACGCTGATCCTAAACAGTTGCAAAAGCTACAATAACAGCGTGTAAAATAAGAACGAACCACTTAGTTACAGTCCCTATTTCAAACACCTACTTTGTTGTTAGGGTTACCTCAAGCACATCTATGGGTTATTTGCATGTCCAGAGCTCCTCACAAGACACTTGCATTTCACCATTTAGACCATGGAGAACCAAAAGAAGGCCATCTACGTATTTCAAGGTTGGAAAACGACAGTAGGACTTCTTTCATGAATCCTGTCTTGAATTCTCACCTTTTACGATGTATCTGAATGATGAAAATACTATATTGATGTAATTAATTTTCCTAGTGACGCAGATTTGCATAGTCTGATAATGAGTTAAAAACAAATAACTACTTTCAGCTGAGCATTTAATACATAGGCAAACATGTTTAAGATTTGCAATGCTTTTACCTTGGACGAAATAAAACAAACTATGCAGAGTAAACATTTTGTTAAAGTTGATAAGCAAACCCCTTAAGCACATCGGAAAGGTCAAAGAAGTAGCAACATCACAAACAGAAATTATGAATGGATTCCAAAGTTAATAGTTTCGAGTAATGACTTGTTAATGTGCTGGCATTATGTAGCTTTATTTTTCTTCGGCTTTGACAAATTATGGAACGTTGATTTTTGCACTGATCAAAATATGTTTTCTTACCTTACAACTAGAAAGGTGTGCCTGCAATTAGTAGACCTCTCTGAGTGGATGTTTTTTAACACCTGAATGAATAACGAGTGTACTTCAATTTTAGAAAGCAGAGACTCATGTATGCTTAGCTTTATAATGTTAAAAGCAATAGAAAACATTGAAGATAACAAACCATTTAAGTTGGATGACAGTGCAAGACGTATGAGGGGTGGATGGTTCAGCATTTAATTCTAAACAGTCGTGTACTGCTCAAAATTAAAATACTTTGTTTCATAGGTTAAAAGATGTGGCACGCAAAGAATGGCATTTATAGCAAATTGAACAAAACTATTACGAGATGGTTATCTGGATTTCTGGAAATTAAACTAATTATCATGTCTATAACAATACAGTTTTGTACATTGTTTAATTAGATCAAGGAATTGGTAAATAATTAAGTCTTAGTTTCGTGAGAATTAGTAATTGGGAATGGACAACTACAGCACTGGAATCACAGGTGAACCATATTGATCAAGACAGTGAGCCACACTGAGTGTTTTAATTTCTTTTCTCCAGTTACATATGCTACAATGCTGTCAAATAAGACTACTGGTGACTTTTTATCCTGGAGATAGGTTGGTTGCATGCAGTTTGGCAAATAGATCGTAATGTAATTATTAAATTGTGCAATAATAAATCTAAGTATGTGCATTTAATTCAGACCGTCCAGCTTTAAGAAATCAAGAGTAATTTGGTTGGTTGAATTTCAATAAGCCGGTTTTCACCAATCAGATGCTGAGCTACGATTGGGGATCCGGCCAGCCCCTTCGCGACACAGACACCATCACGTCTGACCAGACGCAGAGTAAAATTGGGTAGCGTGCAGCTCGGCAGGATTTGTTCACGAATCCACTGAACATATCAGAGAGAAAAAAAGAATGTTTAAATGAAATAATCCAACCGATTTGTGAAACATTCAGGTATTTACTACATCGCTGTTGTTTCGGATATAAAATATATGAATATAGCTGTGAAGAGAGTAATCAATGGTGCGGAGACGTTCTGAAGCAAGGGGAATGTTTCACGCTGGAAATGAGATATAAAATATTTTGGTTATTAAAATGCCGAGTACTGTGCTGTGTACTCTTCTTGTGGAACCTTGTGTTTGGGCAGATTCATTACTCGATTCCTGAAGAACTGCAGCTGGGCTCCTTTGTTGGGAATATCGCTGAAGATCTGGGTTTAGATGTAAAGCAGCTCGCGGCTCGCAGTTTTCGGATTGTACCCGGGCCCAGGAAACAATATGTGGATATAAGCCTGGACACTGGCATTTTGCTTGTGAAAGAATCAATTGACAGAGAAGAGATTTGCGGCCCGAGCTCAAGTTGTGTTTTATCCGTGAGCGCTTTGCTCCAAAACCCCTTAAAGCTGTACCCGATTGCAGTGGAGATTCTCGATGTAAATGACAACAGTCCCAGTTTCCCAAAGCGACAATTCCGCCTCGAAATTTCGGAGCTTTCTTCGCCGGGAACGCGCTTCCCTCTCGAGGCTGCGAACGATCCGGACGTTGCAATCAATTCCGTGCAAACCTATGAGCTCCTTCCCAACAATTATTTCGTCCTTGACGTACAAATGCGCGATGGGGAAAAAATGCCAGTATTGGTGCTGCAGAGTTCCTTGGACAGAGAAACGGAATCCAGCCACAAGTTGACGCTGATAGCCAAGGACGGCGGGATCCCTGTGAGATTGGGTACGGTTCAGGTTTTAATCAGCGTAAAGGATACAAACGACAACGCCCCTATCTTCCCCCAGTCAGTTTATAGAGTCAGCCTATGGGAGAATGCAGCAATAGGAACGCAGGTAATCAAATTAAATGCCACTGACTTGGATGATGGTCCGAATGGAGAGATAACCTATTCACTCAGTAGCTACAATTCAGCCAAAACTCGGGAAAAATTTAGTGTGGATTCTAAAACTGGTGAAATCAGAGTGAGAGGGAAGTTGGATTATGAAGCAAATACAGTATTTGAAATTAATATTAAAGCCATAGACGGGGGTTCTGACGCTATGACGGGGAACTGTGATGTCCTGGTGAATATTATTGACTTGAATGATAACCCACCTGAGGTGACATTGACGACTTTGTCGAATACAATTTCTGAAGATGCTCCAGTTGGGACTGTAGTCGCTCTGTTCAGTGCAACAGATAAAGATTCTGGGAGAAACGGGCAGATACAATGTAAAAGTCCAATTAAACTACCGTTTAGACTAGACTCATCTTTGGAGAATTATTATGGATTAATTGTTCAAGAGCCACTGGATCGAGAAAATACCTCCAAGTATGACGTTACTGTAACATGTATGGATGCAGGAAATACACCTCTCACATCTAAAAACACCATTCGAGTTGAGATTTCTGACATAAATGACAATGCGCCGAAATTTACGCAGTCTTTGTACAAAGCAAGCGTAATGGAAAACAATGATATTGGCGTTTCTATATTTTCAATTTCAGCCTTTGATCCAGACATTGGTCTGAACGCTCGATTGAAATACTCTATTCAAAAGGCTCAAATTCACAACGCTTCGGTATCCACTTATATCTCTATTAACTCGGAAACTGGTGTAATATTCGCGCAGCGATCCTTTGACTACGAGAAATTAAAAAACTTCCAGATCAAAGTTGAAGTCATGGACTCTGGATCGCCACCACTCGCAAGTAATGTTTCAGTGGATGTTGTTATCCTTGATCAGAATGACAATGTCCCAGTCATTGTACAGCCATTAGTCGAGTTCGGATCAACAACAGTAGAGACAATATCCAGGTTTGCAGAACCCGGCTATTTAGTTACCAAGGTATCCGCCACTGATGCTGATGCGGGTCAGAACGCTCGCCTTTCTTATTCCATTTTTCAGGCTACCCATCATAATCTATTTACCATTTCACCAGACACTGGGGAGATTTGGACAATCCGACGCATTGTGAGTAAAGATGCTTCTAAGCAAATGTTGGTGATTCTGGTAAAAGACAATGGAAAACCATCTCTTTCTGCTACAGTGACCATTAGCTTATCTGTGGTTGGTGGTGACACTGGAACATTCTCCAGCATCAGTGGTTCGTCTGAGGACCCCCGGTTCAGTCATAATCTTAGCCTTTCCTTGGTCATCGCGTTAGGAGTAATTTCAATAATTTTTCTCGTGATTTTAATTATTCTCGCTGTGAAAGTTCATAAAAGCAGAAATGCTTTGGGTGGTCAGCACTGTTCCCTGGGGTCATGTTGTTGTCTTGAAACCAGACATTCCCTGAATGGAATTCAAAAGGCTAGTAGAAACCTTCAGATACCCCCGAATTATGTTGAAGTATTCGGGGGTGATCCCCTTTCTCAGCGTTTCCGTTATGAGTCGTGTTCAACATTGCAGTCAACAAAGAGAAACTTCATAACCTCCAACACGTGCAAGTCATATGCTGACAAAAACTATGTTCGGAATGATTCTCTTGAGAAAGACAACACGAGAATGGTTAGTTCTGAATGTAACAGCAACTCTGTAAACAATAAGGTAAGGATCTTTTAAAAAGGTAAGATATTCACAAATTTGAATCGGTCATAAATTTCGCAAAGTTTGGGTCATGGGGAGACGCTGAATAGGCTCGGGCTTTTTGACTGGAGAGTTGGAGGCTGAGGGCTGACCTTATGCATGTTTATAAAATTATGAGGTGCATTGATAGGGTTAATACATAGACTGTGGGTGCCCAAAACTAGAGGGCATTGATTTCAGATGAGAGGGGAAAGTTTTTAAACGTAATTCTATCACGCAGACATTGGTGCATGTATGGAACAAGCAGCTGGATGAAGTGGTAGGTATGTAGAATTAGAGCATTTAGAAGTCGTCTGGTTGGATATTTAATAGGAAGGGTTCAGAGGAATATGGGTCAAAGGCTGGCAAATGTTATTAACTCAGATTGAGATGTTTGGCCAATGTTGCCGAGTTGGACTGAAGGATTGACTTCCGTGCTGTACGACTCTGACTCGCTGTGAACGAATTAGGAAATATTCTGTGTTGAACAAAAGGGAAGCAATGGCTTTGATGCATTTCACATTTTTCTCCTCGTCAACAGTAATGATCTGTGCTGGTATTTTTTGAATTTGTTTACCATACTTTCTGATTATATGCAAGTTTTGCGCTGTCAAACGGAGTGTAAATTTTCTTTTGGAAGTCGTTGTTGCTTGTTAACAGATTCTAAAACCGGTATTTACATGAATCAATGAGAATTGTTGACTTTGTCCAAGGGTAAACATTTAAGAGCGACTACTTTGTGAACAATTTTGTGCCAATACATGGCAGCGAAAGTACAGAACAATTTCTTGGTCAATGGAACAGTCATTCTTGAGGAAGGGCTTATGCCCGAAACGTCAATTCTCCTGTTCCTTGGATGCTGCCTGACCTGCTGCGCTTTTCCAGCAACACATTTTCAACAGTCATTCTTTGTAAGACATGTGAACATATTGGTTTATTCCTCATTGCCATGTTCTCAGCTGGTCGTTTTTGTTAACTAATATGCGCACGTTTCAGTGTGTCAGTTTTTAAAAAAATTTAAGTTGGCGAGGTAGTAATGTATGATACTGCTTCATTTTGTCGAAAAACTGGCTACAGATCAATACTAAAAGTTATTTATTTAAATATTATTTTTGGATCATTTTAATGTGCATAAATTATGGGGTTAACATTTCTTCAAAATATTTAAGCACCATAGATTGAATGCTCTATTTATATGTTCCAACTGGTAAAAGAAATCTCTCTGCTTGGGAGTTGCAAGTTATGGTATGTAAAATCCCAGAGAAATCTTTGTGGGCTGTTCTATTTAGAGAGGGACGACTGCTGGTGACTTAATCTCAGGAACACCATTCATCGAGTGAGAGGCAACGTTATGAAGATGTTATCGACTTCGTTTGCATGGATGAATTGAACTTGTGCTGTCAGCATCATTTCGCTTTAGAAGCCGTCCAGCTAACTGAGCGAAATAACTCCTTTGCACTTTCACTGCAGTTGAACTCCTGTCAATCCCTTAGAACATATTATGCTGTCAAGGTAAAGATGTGTTTCTCCAATATCTGGGTCTTGACATCAAAAGGGAGGGGGGAAATTTCAACCAATTATTCATTGATAATTAAACTTCTGTATTCATGCAAAAACAGCAGCGTCAGAAAACAATATGCTAAACTTCGCCAAACATTTGAAATTTGATCAGCGCATGCAAACGTTGCACTACAAATTTGTGCACAAAGATGTATGTATAAATTAGAAAAAAACCATTTGTACATTTGGTGAAATACCAGAAGATAAGCAGAAATATTAGCTTATTCTCTTTAACATATTTCTGACTTATTTAGGTACAGAACATAGAATTGAATTAATCAATTTCTATGTTCCATAAGCAATCCAGGTAAAAATCAAATGGGCAAATATTGTTCAGTCATTGATTGGATCATCGAAATAACGATCTGGAAATGGGGACATAGTAATGCAGCGTTTGCAAAGTAGGCTATGGCAGAATATATAATAGAATTCTTCTGATAGTTACCTAATTGATTAAATCAATTGACATCCTTAACGAAGCTATTTAATGGATATTTTTAAAAAGAGCTGAGGTGAGGCTGAATCCAGGTTTTAAGACTCAAAGAATTGATAGCAACTAAGTTTTTCTGGAGGAAATGAGAATTGAATTTGTTGCAGAGCACTTTGTGATTTTTCGAAAACACAAGAAAATCTGCTCAACTTCGGGGCAAGTAATTTTACCACTCTTCCCCCTCCCCCCCAAAACAATTAAATAGATGCAAATGTGGTATGTGGCATTTCAGCTAGGAACTAACTATCTGGATTAAGCCTACATGACTGAATCTCCTACTCTGCTGTTTGGGAAAGGGCCCTCTGGCATATTATTTTCGTTATGCACCAGACCAGAACCTCTCAAAATATTTTATGAAGGTAGTCTAGACCCTAACTGTTTCTTATTTTAAAGGTAAATGTGGAGTGTGTGTTCCCAATATGATGCGACTGTTCAAACTACTCGACTTTAAGCAAAACAGAATTTATTTAAAAGCTGTAGTTAATATATAATAACAAGAAAGAGAAATTTAGTAACAATAAACACACCCCTTGGCTAAAAAGTTAATTCAGTCACAGATTCCTACATGCAGTTCTCTATTCTAGGAGGAAACAACATCAAGCGAGATTTCAGAGAAAGTAGCAGCTAGGAATCATTCACTAAAGCTCCAACTCTTCTGCGACCCCAAAACGCTTCTAACTGCTAAAGTTAGAAAGAAGTTAGAAAGCCTGATCTGTGAGAGCTGGCCACTCCACTTCTGCTTTTACATTTAAAAAGACTTAAAAGGACTCCCAAGTTATTTACCTGAGCCTATTTCTGTAACCAGTTTGTAAACTCTGCCTTAACATACTCTCTTCAAACAAAAATGGACAAAATAACGTTTTTAAAATGATAGCATCGTCACATTTGTATGCTAAGAACTTCTCAAAGGATACAAACAACAGGCGAAGGCCTTGATGCTATGTCGGGGAACTGTGATGTTTTGGTTAAAAGTATTGATGTGAATGATAACCCACCTGAAGTGAAGCTGACGTCTTTATCGAGTACAATTTCGGAAGATGCTCCAGTTGGGACTGTTGCCGCTTTGTTCAGTGCAGCAGACGAGGATTTGGGGAGAAACGCGCAAATACAATGTCAAATATCAGATAAACTACTCTTCAGACTAGATTCTTCATTGAAGAATTATTATGAAATAGATTAGATTAGATTACATTATATTACAGTGTGGAAACAGGCCCTTCAGCCCAACAAGTCCACACTGACCTGCCGAAGCGCAACCCACCCATACCCCTACATTTACCCCTTACCTAACATTACGGGCAATTTAGCATGGCCATTTCACCTGATCTGCACATCTTTGGACTGTGGGAGGAAACCTGAGCACCCGGAGGAAACCCACGCAGACACGGGGAGAACGTGCAAACTCCACACAGTCAGTCGCCTGAGGCGGGAATTGAACCCAGGTCTCTGGCACTGTGAGGCAACAGTGCTAACCACTGTGCCACCGTGTCGCCCCCATACTTGTTCAACATTCACTGGTTCGTGAAACTACCGCTGAGTATGTAGTTACAATTACATGCATGGATGCAGGAAGTCCACTTCTTATATCTGAGAAAGCCATTCGCATCCAAGTTTTAGATATAAATGACAACGCGCCACAGTTTACGCAGTCTTTATACTCTGCAAATATAATGGAGAACAACGTTATTGGATCTTCCATATTTTCCATTGCTGCCGTTGATCTGGATATTGGAATGAACGCTCGACTGAAATACCTTATCCAGGCGACTCGGTTCACAACGCCTCGGTATACAATTACGTCTCTATTAACCAAGAGACTAGCGTCATATTCGCTCGGCGATCTTTTGACTACGAGGAATTGAAAAACTTATAGATTCAAGCTCAGGTTATGTACTCTGGGACACCACCACTCGCATGTAATGTTTCAGTGGATGTTCTTATCCTTGATCAGAATGAAAATGTTCCAGTCATTGTGCAACCATTAGCCGGGTTTGAGTCAACAGCAATGGAGACAACATCCAGGTTTGCAGAACTAGGCTACTTAGTTGCCAAGGTATCCGCCATTGATGCTGACATTGGTCAGAACGTTCGGCTCTCTTTTTCCATTCTTCAGGCTACGCAACATGGCCTTTTTACTATTTCGCCAAACAGTGGGGAAATTTGGCCTATCCATCGCTTTGTGAATCAAGATGCTACTAAGTAAAGGTTGGCGATTCTGGTACAAAGTAATGGTACACTAGCACTTTCTGCCACAGTGACTATTACCTTATCTGTGGATGGTGGCGAGACTGAAACATTCTCCAGTATCAGTGTCTGGTCTGATGATCCAGGGTCCACGGGTGATCTGAGCCTTTCATTGATTGTCTCATTCGGAGCTATTTTTTGCATGTTATTTGTGATTTTAATTATCCTCGCTGTGAAGGTTCATAAAGACAGAAATGTATTGGGTGGTCAGCACTGTTATCTGGGATTTTACTGTTGCTTTGAAACCAAACATTCTTTAAATGGAATTCACAAAGTTAGTAGAAACTTTCAGATACCCCCAAATTATGTTGAGGTATTCGGGCGAGATCCACTTTCTCAGAGTTTTCACTATGATTCATGTTCAACGTGACATTCAACAAGAAGAGACTACAAAATTCCCAATACATGCAGGTCATAAATGGACAAGCATTTTGTCCAGAATGAGTCTCCCAGGAAAGAAAGCACGAAAGTGATTAATTCTGAATATAATAGCAACTCTGAGTAACGAGGTGAGAATGTTCTAAAAAGATGATGTTTTTGCATGTTTCATTTGGATATCTCATTGTGTGTGTGTTGAAGTTAATATTGTGGAAGTAAGAGCTTAAGTGCACCATTTGCACTTCTCATTTCGGTTTCTCTTTCTTGCCAACAGTAATGTCCTACATGGTAACTTATAGGGTGTACTTACGTTACTCTTAGGTTATATAAAACATTTACGTTGTTACCTTGAGTTTGAATTGTTCTGTGGAAGTCTTCCTGCTGGCAGTTTATTAAACCATTGGCATTAACTTTGATCAATTATATTTGTTGACATTTCCATTGATAATCATTTAAGTACAAGTTCTGTATGCTCTATAGACGTATAACTATTAAAGTTCACACTTTATTGAAAATTGGGATAACTGTTCTACAAAGGTCCTGTGTGCGATCTGTCTTGTTGCCAGTTGCCACGTCCTCAGGTGGTTGTTATGATTAACTAATATCAGTGTTCTTGTGAGTCTGAACTCTTTCTGAATTGATGAAGTACTTCTGTATTCTACAGCTTCACTTTTTCTGGCGAGTATATACTTTAGGACAATTCAATATAATTTTAAACAATTATTTTAACGCTTCTTGTGAAATTATATTTTAGGCCTCATAAATAAATTATAGGCCTCATATTTCTTCAAACTGGCTTTTAAATACCATAGAATAAATGAACTTCCTTCAACTAGTGAAAGCAATCTCCCTGTTTTGGAGATACTTGCAACGAAACCAGCTGATGTCACTGCAGTCTATCTCCAATCAATCTATTTGAATCAATTGAGCACTGGAGTTGTAAACTTAATCCTTGTTTTTTTCTGGCCATGAAAGGCAAAAAGGGAACGGAGAATTGCATCAAATTATGCTGAGCAAAAATGTAAACCTGCGTTAGAATAGAAAAGGAATGTTTCAAAGCAATATGCCAACTTTTTCCTGTATGTTAGAAATTTGGCCAGCCCATACTAATATATATATATATATACTGCGCTGGAAATTTAGATAAGTAAGAATAGCCTACCAATTAGAACAGGACATTGTAATTTTGGTCTTTCAACAGAATGTAAGCATAATGAAAATTGATGTAATCTTGCTAACATGATTCAAACTTCCATATGTACAGAACGTAAACTCAAATAAAACAGTTCCCACAGTCAATAAAGAGGTGATTATTTTCCAGCCCAGTTACCATCCAAATTGACCAAATATTGCTCAATCATTGTCTAGATCATTTAAGTAATACCTAGAAGTACAAAATTAGCCTTGTGGCATTTTGAAAGGCGTGTTTATTCATAATATATAACATAATTCATCAGACTGTTGTCCAAGCGAGACGAAATCGATAGATATGATATTGAAGTTGTAAAAGGTAACTCGTTAGACCTCACCTATAGTAGTGTATTGTTGTGAGTTACACATTAAAGAAAATATGCAAATGAATTGAAAAGAGTGCAAAAGCGATTTACTAGAATGTTTCCAACATGAGACACTCCACTTATCAGAACAGGTAGGAAAAGTTGGGATTATTCTTCCTGGAGACAAGAAGATTTACAGGAAATCTGATCGAGTTAACTGTCACACAACACAACTAGCTATTGGAGCGATGTTTCTTCATCTGCAGCTCCACCACATCAGGATACATTGACATTTACAAAATTGCAAGTGGGCTGGGCAGAGCAGCTAGGGTGAAGCCATTTATCATGCAAAGGAAATAAGAACAAAACAGTATAGGTTTCAAGTGATGTGCAAATGAAGCAAATGTGACGTCAGACACAAGCATTCACACAGCCACATTTAGGGTATGGAATGCACTCCTTGAAAATGTGGTGGAGGCAATTCCAATTGACGCATTCAAGAGGGCATTGGATTCTTTTTTCGATAGCATGTTGTGTAGGTATATTGGAAAAAGGCAGGAGATTCATACTAGATTATAGAACTGGACCAGGTAATACAGATAGTGAAGGCACGATGGGCTAACGTTTCTCCTTCTGCATTGTAATAATTCTGTGATTCTTTGAAATCGTTATAGAAACTATTCATAGACATTCCAATACACTACAGATGAAACAAGTTTTGGATTTTAAGATTGGAAGAATTAATGGAAGTTTACCTATAGCGTATGAGAATTGGATTTGTTGCATAAAACTCTGCTAAATTTGCCAATACACAAGAGAATTTGATCGATTTAGGAACTGTTAATCTAAGAAATTCTGATATCAAAAACTTACAGGTATGGAAGTGACATAATTTCCTTTGTGAAAATGCAACCCAATTTGCAGTACATATCTCAACCTCCTACTCTGTTGCCAGTGAAAGGATCTTGTGCTGCCATCAGAGAGTTATATGCTCAGATCTCACAAGACGTTTACACTTCACGACAGTGTTTGAAGAGCAAAGAGAATACTTCCTAGTCATTTCCTAGAATGCAACAGATCGACTTCAGGGAGCCTGTCTTGAATCTCTATTTTTCAAAAGGTTTCTTAATTATATGATCATACTGTGGTTCTGTAAGTACATTTCTCAGTGAGTCAGAATTGTAAGGACAGTCAGTGAGATGGAAGTAAATTCCTTATTTTCAGGACGACACTTTATAATGAGAAAAGTTGTTTAAAGATATTGAGTTATACAGCATGGAAAAAGGCCCTTCAATCGAACTCATGTACCCCAACCAGGTTTCTTAAACTGAACTACGTTTGGCCAATATCCCTCTAAATCTTCCCTATCCATGTACCTGAAAAGACTAAAAAGTACCTAATTTGGAAAATAAATCAGTTATTGCATGCATAATAAGTTATAAGAACTTAGTAAACTGAGAATGATCTTAAATCAAACAATTAAGCAGAAGCATAGAAACATAGAAACTAAGGCCAGACCTCGGCCATTTAAACGTCCAAACCTGTTTCACGATCCAATATTTTCATGGTTAATCCCCTATCCCATGACATATTGATCCTTTCGCCCCAATCTCCTTGATGGCTTTATAATTTAAATATTCATTTTTCTCTTTCCTAAATGTAGTCAGTGAGTTGGCATCCACAGACCTTTATGGTGGAGAATTTTACAGACTCACGACCACTTGAGTGAAGAAATATTTCCTTATCTCAGTCTTAAATAGCCTAATCCGTATCCTAAGACTGTGACCCTTGGTTCCAGACAGCTCAACTATGGAAAACATCTTTCCTGTATCCAGTCTGTCCAGCATGTTCGAGTTTTATATGTTTCAGTCAAATCTCCTCGCATCCTTATAAGCTGGCATGATTACAGAGCTAGTCAATCCAATTTTCATAGGCAGTCCTGTCATTCACAGTGTTAGTCTAGTGAAGCCTCTTCCACAATCTCTCTATGAAAAGTACATTGTTTGTTAGAAAAAGAGTGCAAACCTGCACACAATACTCATAATTTCACCAAACCTTATAGTAGCAAAACATCCCAAATTGTGAAAATATATCTTCTTAAAAGGATGGACACTATATCCCCTGCCTGACTACTTTCATTGGCAGATGTACAACGACACCAACTTCTCTTGTCTATCGACATCTGGATGCCTTCTTCTGTTCTTCTCATGATTCACAATCCCACCCAGTATTATGTCGTCAACAAACTTGGAAATGTCACATAATAATTGGTTACCTCTTCCAGGTAATTTATATATACCACAAATATCAGGAACCCAAACAACGATCCTTGCAGTACCCCAGTATTCACTATCTGCCACTGAGAAATAAACATCCCTTTATTCAGAACCTATCAACCAATTCTCCATCCATGACAAATTGTTAACCTGTATACATGCAATTTCATTTTTCCCACTGAACTCATTTGTGGGAAATTATCAGGGTGAATACCCAAAACCAAATTAGTTAGCGAACAAAAAAAAATGCACTCCGGTGCAGTTGGAAATGAAACAATTCGAATCCTGACAAATTAATGTGCTGGCATAATTCAAACTCATTGCATGAGCAATTCTGGAATATTAAGCTTTGTACTGGTTAAAAATACTTTTCGTGGTTAGAAATTAAACGTTGTTCCTGATCTTTTGAGACCAGTGTAACTGTATGTGTTCGAATACCTGATGGAATTACACATATGATTCAACTTAGAAAATAGGGGTTCACGTATGTGTGCCTTCAAAATTCTGAAAGCTACAGATGATATTGTTAATAACACACCACTTAACGCGGACCAGTGTGTAAGACTCGGGGAGAAATAACTGGGTCAGTATCATGCATGGTTCGAAATTTGATTTTTTTTTTATCCACAGGTTAATATATGTATTGCACAGAGAACAGAGTATTGGAGGTGAAACTGAGTCTGAAGTCTGAAAATGGAAATCAAAATACAGGGATACTTATTCTCTCATTACAGAAGAGAACAATGAAATAGACTTGCGTGCCTGCCGTGAGAAATACCTAAAATGGAAAAAGCATACAATGACAGAAGAACCGTAACTGAATTAGAAATTAAATAATGCTTACACACAAATGAGGCATAACGCTCAAGTAATTTTATTATTTTTTTTTCTCCTGCCATTTGTAATGTGTTATCATTTGGTTCTATTTATAAACTTGGAAACGGGGAGAAACAATGCATTGACAAACATCTTAATTTTTTTTATTGTGCAACAAAAAATCTGGCTTTGGCACTCCTTCTGCGAGCCTAGCTTTAAGAAATCTACGGTAATTTGATTGGTCGATAATTAAACATGCTGCTATTCACCAACCAGAAGCTGAACTGTCGTTGGGGATCCGGACAGCCCCTTCACTACCCAGACACCATCACGTCCGATCAGACACAGTGTTAAATTGGATAGTAAGCAGCCCGGTCGGAATTGTTCACGAATCGAAAGGACATTTTCGAGAAACTAGAAGACTTAAATCATAAAGTCCGAGCGATTCTTGAAGCATTCAGGTATATACTACGTCGCAGTTGCGTTCGATACAAGAAAATGATATAATGATGAAGAGAATAATTAATGCTGTGGCTACATACTGAAATAAGGGGAATGTTTGACTTTGGAAATGAGATATAAAATATATTGGCTTCTAAAATGCCAATTCTTGTACTGCATATTTTCTTCTTGGAATCTAGTGTTTGGACAGATTCGTTATTTGATTCCTGAAGAACTGCAACTCGGCGCCTTTGTTGGGAATATCGCTGAGGATCTCAGCTTGGATATAAAGCAGCTCTCGGCTCGCAATTTGCGGATAGTAGCCGGGCCTAAGAAACAATATGTGGATATAAATTTGGACACTGGCATTTTAATTGTGACGAAAACAATTGACAGAGAAGAGATTTGCGGACAGAGCCTCAGTTGTGCGCTAAGCTTGGACGTTTTCCTTGAAAATCCTTTAAAGCTGTACCAGGTTACAGTGGAGATTCTCGATGTAAATGACAATGTTCCTAGCTTCCCAAATGCACAATTTCGCCTTGAAATCTCAGAGCTTTCTATTCCAGGAACGCGCTTTCCACTCGAGCCCGCGCACGATCTGGACGTTGGAACTAACTCTGTGCAAATCTACGAGCTCCTTCCGAGCAATTATTTTAATCTCGATGTGCAAATGCGCAGTGGCAATGTAAAATCGCCAGTATTGGTGCTGCAGACATCTTTGGATAGAGAAACAGAAAGTAGACACATGTTGACGCTGGTAGCGAAGGATGGTGGTGTCCCTGTCAGGTCGGGCACGGCTCAGATCACGATAATCATAAACGATGCAAACGACAATGCTCCTGTCTTCCCGCAGTCAGTTTACAGAGTCAGTCTGTTGGAGAGTGCAGCCGCAGGAACGCAGGTAATTATATTAAATGCTACTGACTTGGACGATGGTGCCAACGGAGAGATAAACTATTCGTTTGGTAGCCACACTTCAAGTAGAGTTCGGGAACTGTTTGGCGTGAATTCTAAAACGGGTGAAATCAGAGTGAAACGGAAGTTGGACTACGAAGAAAATAGTGTCTTGGAGTTAAATATTCAAGCAACGGACGGAGGTTCAGACGCGATGTCAGGGCACTGTGATGTTTTGGTAAATATTATTGATGTGAATGATAACCCACCTGTAGTGAAGTTGACGTCTTTGTCGAGTACAATTTCGGAAGATGCTCCAATCGGGACTGTAGTCTCTCTGATCACTGCAATAGATGAAGATTCGGGCAGTAATGGCCTGGTAGAATGTCACATTTCAAATAAGCTACCATTTAAACTGGATTCCTCTTTAAAGAATTATTATGGAATAATTGTGCATCACCAACTGGATCGTGAAAATACCTCCAAGTATGACGTTACGATAACATGCACGGATGCAGGACATCCTCCGCTTACATCCGAGAAAACCATTCGGGTAGAGATTTCCGATATAAATGACAATGCGCCCCAATTCAGGCAATCTTTATTTACAACAAACGTAATGGAGAATAATGATATAGGCGCTTCTATATTTTCCATTACAGCCTTTGATGCCGATATTGGAGTGAACGCTCGACTGAAATACTCTCTCCTGGAGACTCAAATTCAAAACTCCTCTGTATTCAATTACATCACTATTAACTCGGACACTGGTATCATAGTCGCGCAGAGATCTTTCGACTACGAAGAATTGAAACACTTTCAGATTCAAGCACAGGTTATGGACTTTGGGACCCCATCACTGGCAACTAGTATTTCAGTGGATGTTATTATCGTCGATCAGAATGACAATGCTCCAGTTATTGTGCACCCATTAGTCGAATTTGGATCAACAGCAGTGGAGACAATTTTCAGGTTTGCGGAACCAGGGTATTTGGTGGCCAAGGTATCCGCCATTGACGCTGACGCCGGTCAGAACGCTCGCCTTTCTTATTCGATTTTACAAGCTACCCAGCATAATCTTTTTACTATTTCTTCAAGCTCTGGGGAGATTTGGACAATCCGTCGTATCATTTCTCGAGATAACTCAAAGCAAAGGTTGGTGATTCTGGTAAAGGATAATGGAACACCACCTCTTTCTGCCTCCGTCACTATTATCTTATCTGTGATTGGTGGTGACGCTGAAACATTGTCCAATGTCATTGGTTCATCTACAGTCCCCGGGTTCAGTCCTGATCTGAGCCTTTCCTTAGTCATGGCATTAGGAACCATTTCTAGCATTTTTCTCGTCATTTTGATTATTCTCGCTGTGAAGGTTCATAAAAGCAGGAATTCATTGAGCGTTCAGCACTGTTCTCTGAGAGTTTGTTGTTGCCTTGAAACCAGACATTCCCTGAATGGAATTCAAAAGGCTAGTAGAAACCTTCAGATACCCCCAAATTACGTTGAGGTATTTGGTGGTGACCCACTTTCTCAGAGCTTCCGCTATGAGTCATGTTCAACGTTGCAGTCAACAAGGGGAGGCTTCATAAGCTCCAACAGATACAGGTCATCCTCGGACAAAACGTCTGCCCAGAAAGATTATCTTGGGAAAGAGGATCCAGAGTTTCTGCATACTGATAAGGTTAACAACCCTATGAACAATGAGGTGAGCTACTTCAAAAATGAGAATACAATCATCACAGATTTTCTTTCTTTAGAATTCTTTTAAGCAATTTCAGCATCAGTGCTTCTCCAGCAATTTAGTACCGCCCCAGTTGTCCTAGAAAATGTTATTTCTTGGTGCCTTCCTCAACTGATATCTTCCATTTGGCGTTTGTCCATCCACCCTGTGTTTAGGAAGGAAGGGAACCCCACGATTTCACTCCACGACAGTGTTGGAACCATATTATACTTACAGGTCAGGACAGTCTATGCCATGTCAAATTGCTTTCCTTGCATTTACTATTCTTGCCCTCCTCATTATTACTTCTCTTGCATTTGCAAAGAATATAACTTGGTTAGTTGCTGCATTGCACCTTATAGATGGTTCACACTGCTTACAAACTCATTGATGGTGGAAGAAGTCCATATTGAAGATAATATGGAAAGTGCCAGTAAAATGGGTTGCTTGGTTCTTGTTGGTGTAAAATATCCTCAGTGTTGTTGGAAATGCATACCTCCAGGCAAATGGATCTCATTCCACCACACATCTAATTGGTGCTTCAACACCTCTGGACGGTTCTGGGGAGCCAGGAGTGAGATCCTTGGCCAGAATTACTGAGTTCTGACTTTCTCGTCTAGTCACTATACTTGCCGAGGTTTGTTTGTCAATTATCTCAGTTAGCAGGATGGCAGGTGTGTCATGCAAAATAACACCAACAGGTGTTCTGTTCCTGCATTTCTTGAGGTTGTTATGAAGGATTCTCCTTCCTGACCTCTCCCTCACTTGATGTGGTAATTCTTAGGTTTAACTACCACCATCCATCCCTCCATAATGAGAGAGCAGCCCTCAGGATCAGTAAGAATATAACAACTTTATATTTTACCATTTCATTTTCTGATCGTTTGGTAAACATCGACAGGTTGATGTTTGGATGTATGAAAACGTTAGGAAATGCAACCTTGTAAATGTGAGAATATGAGCGTTTATTTAATATATAGTTTTCTGCATAATAACAATTGCTTCTCAAAATTTCTGATTTACTGCAGTTAGGTTTAGATTACTTACAGTGTGGAAACAGACCCTTCGGCCCAACAAGTCCACACCACCCCGCCAAAGCGCAACCCACCCATACCCCTACATTTACACCTTACCTAACACTACGGGCAATTCACCTGACCTGCACATCTTTGGACTGTGGGAGGAAACCGGAGCACCCGGAGGAAACCCACGCAGACACGGGGAGAATGTGCAAACTCCACACAGTCAGTCGCCTGAGGCGGGAATTGAACCTGGGTCTCTGTCGCTGTGAGGCAGCAGTGCTAACCACTGTGCCACCGTGCCACCCAGGTTGTATCTCCACAAATAGGTTTATTTTTCTAATTCAATAATGGGACATGGGCTTCCCACGCTGGTCAGCATTCATTGCCTATCCCTAGTTGGCACAAGAAGGTGGTGGTGAGTTGCCTTCTTGAGGCAGTCCGTATGCTGTGGGCTGACCCACAATGCCGTTAGAGACAAATTCCAGGATTCTGACCCAGAGACTGGCAATATATTTCCAAGTCAGGATGGTGAGTGGCATGGAGAGGAAGTCATAGGTGTGGTGTTCCCATTTATCTGCTGCCCTTATCCTACTGAATGGAAGTGCCATGGATTTGGAATATGCTTTCTAATGATCTTTAGTGAATTTCTCCAGTACATGCGGTCGAGAGGACACGTTGCTGCTGGCTGAGTGGTGGAAGGAGTGGTGACAATCAAATGAGTTGCTCTGTCCTGGATTGTGTGAAGATTTCTGAGTGTTGTTGGCGTTGCACCCATCAACACAAGGCTGAAACATTCCATCGCACTGCTGACTTGCACCTTGTCGACGGTGGACAGGGTTTGGAGAGCCATGAAGTGAATTACTTCCTAGCCTCTGACCTGCTCTTGTTTACTGTCTACAAGGTACAATCGCCCTGTTATAAGGACGATATTATTAAGCTGGAGAGGTTTTAGAAGATATTTACCAGGGTGTTGCCTGGAATGGTGGGTATAAATTATAATGAGAGGTTTGACAAGCTGGTACATTTTTTGTCTGGAGTGTAGGACGTTAAGGGTGTCCTGTTCGAGATCTAGAAAAGCGTGAAGGGTCTAGGTAAGATGAATGGTAGTTGTCCTTTCCCCAGAGTGAGAAAGTTCAAGACATTGGGCATATTTTTAAGGAGAGATTATAAAGATTTTAAAGAGACATGTGAGGTATATTTTTACACAGAGAATATTTCGTGTGTGGACTGAACATCCAGAAGAACTGGTGGATGCAGTAACAGTTACAACATTTAAAATACATTTAAGTAGGTAGATGAATAAGAAATGTTTGTAAGGATATGGACCAAATGCAGGTATTTAGGCTTAATTTAGTTTGGGATTATGGTCAACGTGCAATGGTTGGACAGAAGGGTGTGTTTCAGTTCTGTATAACTTTGTGACTCTACTGCGATGAAACATAATTCCAGTACATTGTAAAGACATGTTTAGCAATTGTTCTGTAATCTAGTTCATATTAGAATTGTTTTAAAATTCATATTTGATTATCTAAAAGCATAGAATGTGTGAGCAAGACAAAGAACAAAGAACAGCAACAATCCACTTGACCCATCAAGACTGTACCTACCCATGACGCCTTGCTAAACTAAAATCCTTTTTGCCTCAACATGGTCGGTATCCTCCTGCTCCCTGCCTACACATGTATCTGTAAATAAGCCTCTTCAACATTCCTGTTATATCCATCTCCACCATGTTTTCTGATACCACATTCCAGGCACTTACCACCCTTTATGTAAAAAAAAAAACCTGCTTCTCACATCTCCTTTGACTTACTTGCTTTTAATTAAGCTGATTTTTTTTAGTAATTAGCATTTCTGCCCTGGGAAAACTATCCATTCTATCCATGCCTTTCCACTATTTATACTCCGTAATCATTTAGATTTTAACTGTGTGGCAAAGCTCTCATAGCTTGGATGTATGCAGAGAAGTATAGAGCATTATTGAAATCCCAACCAGAGTTTCCAAAGTAGTTATGCAATGGCTGGATTCGAAATACATCCAAACGAAAAAGATCTAAAACAAAACCGGTCGTTGCTGGGAAAGCTGAGGCCCAAAAGATTACTGGACCTGAATTGTTAACTCTGATCTCTCTTCACTGATGTTGCCAGATTTGTTGAACTTTTCCAGCAACATCTGTTTTGTTTCTGATTTACGGCATCTGCAGTTCTTTCAGTTTTTATATAGAATATATAAAGTTGCTGAGGGATCTGACACAAATTCCTCTCCCAGCCGGTGTTTCTAGTAAAATAGGGAGCAAAATCACTGAATCATCCTGGTAGTTCTGGACATCTCCTAACCATGCAAATAAATCACCTTATGTCTGTATAAATGCATTGACAAGCACAGATTGAAGTAATTAATGATACATGAATTAACATAAGTCATTTATTCCCACATGACCCTGTGCTGTATAATGCAATAAACAACAAATCCCTAATATTCCATTCGTGGTGAGCAATAATATGAATTATGGTACTACATCATATATTTCCCCAATGTTAAGAATACAAATTCAACCAGGCCTGTTTTCTCACCCACGACACAACGCCCACTCTCCCTCTACATCCATCTCTTCAACAAACCCATAGAGAATACAAGGCCAGCCTTAATCCATCCTGCATCAGACACTGAAATCAAACTTAAATAAAATCAAAATGTGTGAGAGAAACTCAACAGACCTGGTTGCATCTGAGCAGAGGGAAACTGAGTTCATTTTTTGAGTCCAATGTGACTGTGCATCGAACATTGCACAAAACCTTTTTTTTAAGTAACTGTATTTCTCTCTGTCAAATATCTGCCAGGACTGCTGAATTTCTCCCGCACGTTTTGCTTTTAATTTAGTGTCTACAAGATTTTACGTTTTATTTTACAATATCCATACTTCTCAACCATTTCTTTACTACAAGTGATCCTGTTATTGAATCAAAAATGTTGCTAACATGAATGAGTAAGTAATAAATATTAATGGTTAAATTCAGAAAACCATTTTTAAATAGTGACACAACAGAAAATTAATGGTTAGTGTAATAATTAGGGCCTAAAGAAATGTGCTTAGTAGAAGAAGAATGTGATCCTGATCTGATTATTCACTATAAAACATCTCACACGTAATATTTAGCAAAGGGAGCTAAAATTACGAACGAACTAAAATAGATATTATTTTCAGTTGCACAAACATAAATGTTCATCTCAACTAAAAGCATTCTGCCAATTCATTTAGGCTTCAATAAGTTGTATGTACGGGGATTGGTTGAACATGAGAGCTCCCAACCGACCAATCAGAAGATAAGATCTGAGTGGCGATCTTGACTGCCCCTTCTCTGTTTACACGCAGTCAGATACAGTGGAGAATGAAATAGTGAACTGCTGAACATTTGAAAGGTTTATACTGTTAATTAGGGTTTTCAGATACATAGTAATGTTTTGTCAGAAAAATCCCAGCGAAGTGCAAACCTGAACGTATTTTATGCACATTCTCACACAGTAAGTTGTTAGGGTATGAAACACAGTCCTTGAAAATATGGCGGAGGCAGTTCCAGTTGAGGCATTGGAGTGGGCATTAGATTTGTTTGGAACAATGTGATGTGCAGGTATAGAAGAAAAGGCAGGAGATTGACATTAGATAACGGAACAGGACGAGATAATAGAGACAGTGTAGAAACGATATTTTGAATTTTCTCCCGCATTGCAAAAAATCTGTGATTGTTTAATATCGTTAAGGAAACTATTCAATACACATTTCAATACACCACAGATGAGAATTTGTTTGGATTTTGAGACCCAAAGAATTGACAGCAGTTCATCTATGTGAATTGAATTTGCCACAGAAGACTGTGATGATTCTGCCAATGCACAAAGCAATTTGATCGATTGTTGGAACAGTTAATCGAAGAACTGTTGGTATTAAATACTTACAGCTGAGGGATTGACATAATTTCCTTGGTGAAATGGAAACCTAGTTTACAGTATACACCTGAAACTCGTATTCTGTTGACAGGGAAAGGATCCTCTGCTTGCATAAGTGATTTAGTTGCTCAGACCTCACAAGATACTTACATTTCATGACAGAATTTGAAGGGAAAATACAACACTTACTCGTCATTTCTTCGACTACAACGCTGGAATTTATGGATCCTGACTTGAATCCCTAGCTTTTAAAATGTTTCTGAATTATATGAGCATACTGCAGTCGTGTAAATATATTTTTTAAATGAGCCAGAATTGCATGGCCAGCCCGTGAGATGAAAGAAAAAGCCTTATCTTCAGGGTGACACTACGAATAGAAAAGTTTATTGAAGGTATGGAATCATTCAACATAGAAATGGACCCTTCTGTTCTGTTTGCCTATCCTGACCAAGTTTCCTAAACTGAACTGCATTAGGCCAATATCGATCTAAATCTTTCCTATCCATATACCTAAAAAGACTGAAAAGTGTCTAATTTGGAAACTAAATACGTAAGTGTGTGCATCATCAATTACAAGAGGTAAGTAATGATCATAAATCAAACACAGTGAAGTAGAAACGTAGAAATATAGCAACTATGGCCAGAACTAGGCCAATTGAACATTCAAACATATTCCACCATCCAGTATGATCATGGTTAGTCCTTTATCTCATGATATATTCGTTCTTTCCCCCTAATCTCCTTGATGCCTTTAAAATCCATATACTTACCTATCGCTTTCTTTAATATCCAGTTAGTTGGCCTCCCCAGTCTTTTATGGTAGAGAATTGCATAAGCTCACGACCATTTGAGTGATGGAATGTTTCCTAATCTGAATTTTAAATGGCCGACTCCATATCCCAAGACTGTGACTCCTGGTTCCAGTCACCCCAACCAGGGAAAACATCTTCCCCGTATCCAGTCTGTCCAATGTGTAAGAATTGTATACATTTTATTCAAGTCTCCATTCATGGCTCTATTCAGACATGATTATAGAGCCAGTCTAACCAATCCCTTCTCATAAATAATCCTGCCATCCACAACATTAGCCAAATGAAACCGCTTACACAGAGCCTGTATAAAAATTATATCCTTTCTTTGGAGAGAAACCAAACCTGTGAACCATTTTGAGGGCATAATCTCACCAAGCCCTGTAATTGTAAAACATCCTTACTTCTCAACATGTATTTTCTTGCAAAGAAGGATAAAATATCCTCTGCCTGACTACTTGCATTGGCAGATGTACAAGGACACCAAATTCTTTTGAATATCCACAACCGGATGTCTTCTTGCATCCTTCTCATAATTCAGAATCCCACCCAGTTTTATGTCATCAACAAACTTGGAAATGTCACATTGCAATTGTTTCCCCATCCAGGTCACTTATTTATACTATAAACAACTGGCACCCAAATAACGTTGCTTACTGCACCCCAGTATTCACTACCTGCCACTGAGAAAAATACACCCCTTTATTGAATCTGTTTCCTCACAGTCAACCAATTTTCAATCCATGACAATTGATTGAACGAAATTTCATTTTGCCCATGAAACTCATTTGTGTGATTTTATCAGGTTGATTAGCCAAAACCACATGGGTATTAGTTTATCAAAATGAAAACGTCCACTTGGGTGCATTTGGAAGTGAATTGTTTTGAATCCTGAGAAATTAATATCCTGGCTTTCTTTAACTTCATCGCATGAGCAATTCTGGAATGTTGAGAATGTTGTCAAAAATGCATATTGTACCTAAAAATTGAGCACTGTCTCTTATTTTTGGAGTCTTCTGTAATTATGTGTTTTTGATTAGCTGATAGAACTGTCTGATTCAGATTAGAAAACAGGGGTTCACGTACATATGACTTTAATATTCTGGTACCTGCAGATGACCTTCTAAGTAACAAACTACTGAAGTTGGACCGGAGTGTAAGACCTGGGTAAAGAGTAAAATGCTTCTGCATATAATTTGCCATGATCACGCATGGCTTGAGATTAGAAGACTTTTTTTTAGCAGATTAACGTATCTATTACAACAAGAATGGAAAATATTACAAGTAAAACTATAGTTATATGGAGTCTAAAGAAGGAATCAAACCATAATAATACCGATGTCTCATTACAGGGGACAACTATGAAATAGTTTTTGTTCCTGTAGTGAGAAATGCCGAATTTGATAACATAATGCAAAAGCACAAAAACAGTAGCTGAATCAGAAGTTAAGCAATAATGACACACAACTGGGGCAGATGGCACATGTTCTTTTATTCTCATCACCCCTGTGATATGTGACTTGTTGTCATTTGGACCGAGATATCACTTCCTGAACGTGGAGAAACAAATCAGCGAAATACGTCTTAAAATATTTTTTATTGTACAACAATAAATCTAGGCATTCGCATTCACTTCAAAACTCTCAGCTTTAAGAAATCAAAGGTAACTTGATTGGTCGAATTGAAACACAAATCAGAAGCTGAGATGTGATTGGGGATCGGGACAGCCTCTTCACTACCCAGACGCCATCACGTCGGATCAGACACACAGTAAAATTGGATAGCAAGCAGCTCGGCAGAAATTGTTCCCGAATCGACTGGTCACGTAGACCAAGTAAAAGACTGAAATGATATAATCCTACCGATTCGTTAAAGGTCCAGGTATTTACTGCATCGCAGTTGCTTTCGATCTGAAAAAACATTGACATAACTATAAAGAGAATAATTGATGCTGTGGTTACATACAGAAAGAAGGGGAATGTTTGACTCTGGAAATGAGATATAAAATATATTGGCTTCTACAATGCCAATTCTTGTACTGTATGTTCGCTTCTTGGAATCTAGTGTTTGGACAGATTCGTTATTTGATTCCTGAAGAATTGCAACTCGGCGCCTTTGTTGGGAATGTCGCGGAGGATCTCAGCTTGGATGTAAAGCAGCTCTCGGCTCGCAATTTGCGGATAGTAGCCGGGCCCAAAAAACAATATGTAGATATAAATTTGGACACTGGCATTTTAATTGTGACGAAGTCAATTGACAGAGAAGAGATTTGCGGACAGAGCCTCAGTTGTACCCTAAATTTGGACGTTTTCCTGGAAAACCCTTTAAAGCTGTACCAGGTTACAGTGGAGATTCTCGATATAAATGACAATACTCCTAGTTTCCCAAATGTACAATTCCGCCTTGACATCTCAGAGCGTTCAATTTCAGGAACGCGTTTTCAACTCGAGCCCGCGCACGATCTGGACGTTGGAACCAACTCCGTGCAAAAGTACGAGCTCCTTCCGAACGATTATTTTGTTCTCGATGTGCAAATGCGCAGTGGCAATGTAAAATCGCCAGTATTGGTGCTGCAGACATCTTTGGATAGAGAAACAGAAACCAGCCACAGGTTAACGTTGATAGCGAAGGATGGTGGTGTCCCTGTCAGGTCGGGCACGGCTCAGGTCATGATAATCGTTAACGATGCAAACGACAACGCTCCTGCCTTCCCGCAGTCAGTTTATAGAGTCAGTCTGTTGGAGAGTGCAGCCGCAGGAACGCAGGTAATCATATTAAATGCCACTGACTTGGACGATGGTACCAACGGAGAGATAAACTACTCGTTTGGTAGCCACACTTCAAGTAGAGTTCGGGAACTGTTTGGCGTGGATTCTAAAACGGGTGAAATCAGAGTGAAACAGAAGTTGGACTACGAAGAAAATAGTGTCTTGGAGTTAAATATTCAAGCAACGGACGGAGGTTCAGACGCGATGTCGGGGCACTGTGATGTTTTGGTAAATATTATTGATGTGAATGATAACCCCCCTGACATGACTTTAACATCTTTGTCAAGTATAATCTCGGAAGATGCGCCAGTTGGGACATCAGTCGCTCTGTTCGCTGTGGCAGATAAAGATTCGGACAGAAACGGGCAGGTACAATGTCGCATTTCAAATAAGCTTCCATTTAAACTGGATTCCTCTTTAAAGAATTATTATGGAATAATTGTTCATCATTCACTGGATCGTGAAACTATTTCCACATTTGACGTTACAGTAACATGCACAGATTTCGGAAATCCTCCTCTTACATCCGAGAAAACCATTCGGGTAGAGCTTTCCGATATAAATGACAACGCGCCCCATTTCAGGCAATCTTTACTTACAACAAAAGTAATGGAGAATAATGATATAGGCGCTTCTATATTTTCCATTACAGCCTTTGATGCTGATATTGGCGTGAACGCGCGACTGAAATACTCTATCCTGGATTCGCTCATTCAGAACGTCTCTGTGTTCAATTACGTCTCTATTAAATCGGACACTGGTGTCATATTCGCGCAGAGATCGTTCGACTATGAGGAATTGAAAAACTTTCAGATTCAAGCTCAGGTCATGGACTCTGGGACGCCATCACTCGCAAATAATGTTTCAGTGGATGTAATTATCCTCGATCAGAATGACAATGCTCCAGTAATTGTGCAGCCATTAGTCGAATTTGGGTCGACAGCAGTAGAGACAATTTCCAGGTTTGCAGAACCAGGGTCTTTGGTGGCCAAGGTATCCGCCACTGACGCTGACGCCGGTCAAAACGCTCGCCTTTCTTATTCGCTTTTTCAAGCTACCCAGCATAATCTTTTTACTATTTCACCAGATTCTGGGGAGATTTGGACAATCCGTCGTATCGTTTCTCGAGATGCCTCAAAGCAAAGGTTGGTGGTTCTGGTAAAAGATAATGGATCACCATCTCTTTCTGCCTCAGTCACTATTATCTTATCTGTGATTGGTGATGACGCTGAAACATTCTCCAGCGTCAGTGGCTCATCTGAAAATCTTGGGTTCAATCCTGATCTGAGCCTTTCCTTGGTCATCGCATTAGGAACCATTTCTAGCATTTTTCTCGTCATTTTAATTATCCTCGCTGTGAAGGTTCATAAAAGCAGGAATTCCTTAAGTGCTCAGCACTGTTCCCTGGGTGTTTGTTGTTGTGTTAAAACCACACATTCTCTGAATGGAATTCAAAAGGCTAGTAGAAACATACAGATACCCTCAAATTATGTTGAGGTTTTTGGTGGTGACCCACTTTCTCAAAGTTTTCGCTATGAGTCATGTTCAACGTTACAGTCAACGCGGCCAGACTACATAACGCCCAACAGTTACAAGTCATCCACTGACAAAAAGTATGTTGTGAGTGGTTATATTGGGAAACAGGATCCAAAGCTGCTGCATACTGTGACGATTAGCAACCCTTTGAACAATGAGGTGAGCCATTCAAAAATGGGAATATGACCCTGGCAGCTTTGATTTGTTTTTGTTTCTGAGCATCATTATTTGGCGAACATTATTGTATAGCTCCAGTTGTCCGGAAGAAAGTAGTTTCCAAGTGCCTTCTTCAACTGACATCTTCCAGGTTGCATTGGTGCATACAATCTGTACATAAGAAGGAAATCCTCCAAATTGATTCCACTACATTTTTGGCCCATGTTTTATTTCCAGGTCAGGACAGTCTGTGTCATGTAAAGTTGCTTTTCTTGCATCCACTATTCTTAACCTTCTAGGTATTATTTGTCGTGCATTTGCAATGCATATCACAGCAAGTTTGGTAAGCTGCAGCAGTACATCTTGTACATGATGGTGGAAAGAGTAGACATTGATGATATTGAAGATATAATGTGTTATGCCAGTGAAACTGGCTGCTTTGTCCTGGATATTGTTAATTATCTTGAGTGTTGCTGGATAAGCATACCTCCAAGCAAATAGAGCTCATTCCATTGCCGTCCTAATTTGTGTCTTCCATATTCAGGTGTGTCTGGGGAGTCAGGTGATGTGGTACATGGTCCAAATTACTGTTTTCTGATTATTTCTTATAGCCACCATACTTTTCAAATTCTGGTTTTCAGTTAGCTCAGTTAGCTGGATGGGAGGTTGTTCAATTCCTGCATTGGTTGAGGTTACCATGAACGATTCTCCTTTTTGACCTCTCCATCAACTGAGGTGTGTTGATCCTCAGGTTAAAACACCACCACTCATCCCTCCCTTATAAAATGCAAATGATCAGAAGCGCTATGGCAACTTTACCTTTTACCATTTCAATTTCTGGTCGTTTGTTAAACAACAAGTGGTTGATCTTTGTTTGCACAAAAAAGGGAAATGCATCACTTGTAAACGATATGAGTGCTTATTTAACTGATATAGATAGTTTCTTAAGTAACAACAATTTCTTTCCACATTTCCTGATTAATGGTGGTATCTCCAGAGTTTTTGTTTTTTAATTTACTCATGAGACATGAGTGTCGCTGACTGACAAGAATTTATTGTGTGCCCCTATTTGCCCAGATGAGGTGCTAGCGAACAGCCTTCTTAAACTACAGCAGTTCTTACGCTGTAGTTTGACCCACAATGCCATGACGGAGGAATTTCAGGAGTTTTACCCAGCAGTAAGCAATATATTTCCAAGTCAGGATGGTGAGTGGGTCGGAGACGAACTTAAAGATTGTGGTGTTCCCGTATATCTGCCACCCTTATCATTTTTGCAGTGGAGAGGTTTTGTGTTTGGAAGGTGTTTTCTGAGGATCTTTGGTGATTTTCTGCAGCCCCTCTTGTCGTACGCACTGCTGACACTGAGCACTGTTGGTGGAAGGACTGATCCTTGTGCATGGTGCTAATTAAGTAGGCTGTTTGCCCCGGATGGTGTCAAGAGGTTTGAGTGTTTTTAGGGTCGCACCCATTGAACCAAGTGGGAAATATTCCATCAAACTGCTGACCTGTGTCTTGTAGGTAGTGGACAGGCATTGGGGAGTCAGTAGGTGTTTTACTCCTCCAATATTCTTAGCCTCTGACCTTGCTCTTGTTTACAATCTATAATTTACAATCATCCTTTTCCAAGAAGGATATTATTAAGCGGGAAAGGGTTCGGGAGAGATTTACCAGGATGATGCCACGAATGGAGGAGATAGATAGGCTGGGATTTTGTTCTATGGAACATCAGAGTTTGAGTAGTGACCTCATGAAAGGTTATCAAATCTTGAGGGGTATAGATAAGGTAAATGGCAGGTGTCTTTGTCCTAGCATAGGAGATTTCAAAACCACGGGGCATATTTTTATGCCTCTTGCATATTTTAGAGGCAAGTGGGACTAGTTTAATTTGTGATCATAGACGGCGAGGAATGTCTCCAGGGAAAGCTCTGTTTCAGTGCTGCATGGATCTATGACACTACTTGTGATTAAATTTAATTCCAGTAAGTTCTGAAGTCTTTTTTTAACCAGTTACTCTGTGATCGACATCGTTTTGGGATTCTTCTTAAGTATAGAGTTGCTTATCTATTAGCATTGAAAATGTGGATGACAAAGAGCAAAGAACAGGGCAGCACAGGAACAAGCCATTTGGCTCTCCATGATGGCACCAAAACATGATGACTTTTGAAACTAAAACGCTTTTTACTGTGTATGATCTATATCCACCTGTTCACTCCCTACTCACATATCTGTCAACATGTCTCTTAAATCTTGTTTTTGTGCCCGCATCCACCATATCCTCTAATAACTCATTACAGATACTTTTCATCCTCTGTTTAAAAACCTGTTTCTCACATCTCCATTACACTTACCCTGTTTTACCTGAAACCTGTGTTCCCTAGTAATTGACAGTTCTTCCTTTGGGAAAGCACCCTGACTATCTAATCAATGCCTCGATCATGTATGCAGTAACTGTTCAGCAGAGATCTCTCTGTTTTGATGCACCGAAAGAAGTACAGCGGATTACAGTGCTCACCAGAGGTTGCAAAGTAGTTATATAATCATTTGATTTGAAATAGGTCCAAACAAAGAGGATTTGAACTTGCTGAGGGCTCTGAAAGAAACTTATGCAAAATCAATTAATCATCTTGATAGTTTTTCATTATGATCTGCATAATGCACTGAACAGTAAATCTTGCATATTTGGTGAGTAATAATATGAATCGAGGGGCTATGCCATGTATTTAACAATCTGCTTAGAATACAAACTTGACGAGGCCTGTTTCCCCACCTAATACATGACGCCCACTCTCCCTCTAAACCCAACTCTTATCCCGACCCCATGCAAAATACAAAACCAGCCATAATCCATCTTGCATTAGACACTGAAGTTATACTTAAATAAAATCGAAACGTAATTTAGAAACTCAGCAGATCAGATTGCATCTGAGGAGGGAGAAACAGAATTCATGCTTTGAATCCTGTATAACTCCATTAAACATTCCAATAAAAAAACTTAAAAGTTAACTCTGTTTCTCTCTCTGAAGATTCTGCCAGACCTATCCAATCCTCCAGCACGTTTACTTTTAATTCAGATCTCCACCATCCACAGTATTGTACCATAATCATACTTGTCTACCATTTCTTTACTTCAAGTGATCCTCTTATTGAGTCAAAAAATATTGCTACCTTGGATGAGTAAATAAGAACAAGTAATTGCTGATAAGTCGTTGGTTAAATTCAGTGAAGCACATTTACATGGTGAAGCACCAGGATATTATTGGATACTGTAATTGTGAGTCTAAAGAAATGTGTTAGGAGAAGAAAAAGATAATCCTGATCTGGTTATTCACTATCAGGCATCTCACAAGTAATATTTTTGAAAAGGAAACTAAAATCATAAATGAAATAAAAATATCTCATTTTTAATTTAACAATCGTAAATGTTAAATTCAACTAAACAAAAAACTGCCAAGTCTTTAGGAAGTGGTCTGTACAGTGATTGGTTGAACGTGAGAGCTCCCTGCTGACCAATCAAAAGCTAAAATGTGAGTGATGATCTCGATTCCTCCCTTCCCTGCTCGCACACAATCAGATACAGTGGCGAATAAATGGCGAAGTGAGGTCTATTTGTGTGGTTTCTGAGGTTATTGAAGTTTTTCAGAAAAAGAGGAATGTTTGTCAGGGAAATGATTTGTAGGAACCTGTGTTGTACTGGGGAGTACAAGGTTAAAATCGCACAATATCAGGTTATGGTCCAACAGGTTTATTTGGAAGCATTAGCTTTCAAAGCACTGCTACTTCTTCAGGTGGTTGTGAAGCAGAACCATTAGACAGACAATTTATAGCAAAGGTTTACAGTGTCATTCAAGTAAAATGATATATTTAACAATCCTTGATTTTTTTAGAATGCGTTACTGGTTTCAGTTCATGATTATTTAAATCACAGAACTTCTTTTAAGTCACATGCTCAACATAACTTAAGGCTTTATAAAAATAAGGTGACATCTCATCTCAGACAATGCACTAAAGATGTGAGGTCAGAGTCTGCTCGTATCCTAACCTTGAGTCAGACCGGTTCTATTTCCAAAGTGGAATTTACAAAATTTTATAAGTGCTGACTGTGTGCATTGACAGAGTGTGTAGATTTTGTAAATTCCACTTTGGAAATAGAACCAGTCTGACTCAAGATTGGGATACAGACAGACTCTGGCCTCACACTTTTAATGTGTTATCTGAGGTGTGATGTCACTTTGTTTTAAAATAAAACCTGAAATTATCTTGAGAGTGCGATTTAAAAGAAGTTCTGGGATTTGTATATTAATGAACCGAAACTTGTAACCCATTCTCAAAGGTCAAAGACTTAACAACAATCGAGGTTTGTTAAATATATCATTTTACTTGCATGACACTGTAAACTTTTGCCATAAATTGTCTGTCTTAAGGTTCTGCTTCACAAGCAGCAGCGCTTCTGTACAATAACCTGGTGTTGTGCGATTTTTAACTTTGACGGGAAAATCTCAGTGAAGTTGAAAACCTGAATGTATTTTATGCAAATTCTCACACAGCTCGTTGTTAGGGAACAGAATGCATTCCATGGAAATGTGATGAAGACAGTTCGAATTGAGGCCTTCAAGACACATTGGATGTGTTTAGGCATGCACAGGTCAGGTACAACAGCTATGGAAAATGTGGTGTTATGGGACTGGAATAGGAGGATGGATCTGGGTGGGATGCTGTTCAGAGGGTTGGCGTAGACTTGTGGTCCTGGTGGCCTGTTTCCACACTGTGGAAATTCTTCTCTATTCAGTCACTGTTTCTGCATCTCAGTTTTAACCTCGTATCCTGAGACTATGACCCCTAGTTCTGGACATCCCAACTCGGGAAAACATCTTTACTTTACGCAGTCTGACCAGCTTGTTAGAATTTTGCATGTTTCAGTCAAATCTCCTCTCATCTTTATAAGCCCTCCTGATTACACAGCCAGTCGAAATACCTCATAGGGCGATCCTGCCATCCACAATATTGGCTGAGTGATCCTCTTCCACAATCCCTCTGTGAAAAGTATATCCTTTCTTAGGGAGAGACAACAAAGCTGCATGCAATACTCAAGGTGCAATTTTACCAAGCCCTGCAGTCGTAAGGTATCCCCATTTCTGAATGCATACCATATTAAACTCAAAGACAAAATACACCCTGCATGACTACTTTCATTGGCGTACAATAACACCGGATTGTTTTGTATATTCACAACTAGATGTCTTCTTGCATCCATCTCATGAATCATAATCCCACTTAGATTTGTCTTACATTACAATGGGTTCCTTCATTCAGCTCATAAATACTTTGCATATATAGATGGGGCCCAAACACCAATCCTTGCAGTACCCTAGTATTCACTCCCTGCCACTGAGAAAAAAAAAACAGTTTTATCATTCTCTTTGTTTATTGGCTATTGACCAATTTTCAGTCCATGACAATTTATTGACCTGCATCATATGTAATTTATTTTTGCCTAATAAACTCATTTATGGGCTTTTATCCGGTTGATTACTCAACACCATATATGTTTGAATTGAGCCAACTGAAAACGTGCATCTGTGCGCATTTGAATGTGAATCATTTCGAATCCTGACAAATCAATATGCTGGCATTCTTCAAATCCATTGCTTGAGCAGCTCTGAAATGGTTTTACTGGTCAAAACTACATTTTCCTTCAAAATACAATACTGTCCCAGAATTTTGTATATTTTCAAACAGTAGATGAAAATACACGTATCATTCAGCTTAGAAAACGATGTTTCACATATGTGTGCCTTTAGTATTTTGATAGTGACGGATGACCTTAAAAATAACACACTCTTTAACTTGGACCAATGTGGAAGACCTAAGGAAGGAACACATAGTTCTGCAAATTATTCTCCATAATCATTTGTGGCTCAAGATTGGACTTTTTTTTCACAGATTAGTATATCCATTGCGCACACAATGGAAAGTAATACAACTGAAACTGAAACTGAATATGGAGTCCGAAAATGGAAATGAAAATGTAATCATGACACGGTGCACAGAGGTTAGCACTGTTGCCTCACAGTGCCAGTGACCTGGATTTGATTCCAGCCTCATGTGACTGTCTGTGTGGAATTTGCGCATTGTCCCCGTTTCTGCATGTATTTCCTCTGGGTGCTCCAGCTGCCTCCCACAATCCAAAGACGTGCAGGTTAGTTGAATTGGCCATAGAAATTACCCACAGTGTTTAGGGATATGTGGATTAGGTGCATTAGTCAGGGGTAAATGTAGTATGATAGGATAGGGCAATAGGTCAGGGTTGGTTACTCTTCACTGTGTTGGTGTGGACTTTTGGGCCAAATGGCCTGCTTCCACACTGTAGGGATTCTATTGTCTCATTACCAAGGAGAGTGATAAAGTAACTTTGTATTTTTATAGTGAGAAATGCGCAAATTGGGAACTGAATTCAATAACAGAACAATCGTAACTGAATTAATAAGTAAATAATACTTAAAAATAAATGAGACAGATCGTACTTTTTTTATTCTTATTTCATCTGTCATGTGTATTATGTTGTGATGTGGTCCGAAATAATACTTTGGGAACAGGGAGAAACAATAGAGTAACGTACTTAAAATATTTTTTATTGTACAACAATAAATCGAGGCATTGTACTCACTTCAGAATGCCCAGCTTTAAGAAATCAACGATAATTTGATTGGTCGAATTTAAGCATGCTGCTATTCACCAATCAGAAGCTGAGATGTGATTGGGGATCCGGACAGCCCCTTCACTACCCAGACACCATCACGTCCGATCAGACACACTGTAAAATTGGATAGCAAGCAGCTACGTAGGAATTGCTCAAGAATCGACTGAATATATTCAAAAAAGAAGAAGTAAATCATATAATCCCCGCGATTCAGGAAACGCACAGGTATTTACTACGTCGTAGTATTTTTCGATGTAAAAAACATTGATACAACTCAAAAGAGAATAATTAATGCTGTGGGTACAGACTGAAATAAGGGGAATGTTTGACCCTGGAAATGAGATATAAAATATATTGGCTTCTAAAATGCCAATTCTTGTACTGCATGTTCTCTTCTTGGAATCTAGTGTTTGGACAGATTCGTTATTTGATTCCTGAAGAACTGCAACTCGGCGCCTTTGTTGGGAATATCGCTGAGGATCTCAGCTTGGATATAAAACAGCTCTCAGCTCGTAATTTGCGGATAGTAGCCGGGCCCAAGAAACAATATGTGGATATAAATTTGGACACTGGCATTTTAATTGTGACGAAATCAATTGACAGAGAAGAGATTTGCGGACCGAGCCTCAGTTGTGCGCTAAGCTTGGACGTTTTCCTTGAAAACCCTTTACAGCTCTACCAGGTTACAGTGGAGATTCTCGATGTAAATGACAATGCTCCTGGTTTTCGAAATACACCATTCCGCCTAGAAATCTCAGAGCGGTCACTTCCAGGGACGCGCTTTCAACTCGAGCCCGCGCACGATCTGGATGTCGGAGCTAATTCCGTACAAACCTACGAGCTGCTTCCAAACGATTATTTTATTCTCGATGTGCAAATGCGCGGTGGTAAAGTGAAGTCTCCTGTACTGGTTCTGCAAAGACCTTTGGACAGAGAAACGGAATCCAGCTACAGGTTGACGCTGATAGCCAAGGATGGTGGTGTCCCTGTCAGATCGGGCACGGCTCAGGTCACAATTGTTGTAAACGATACGAACGACAATGTTCCTGTCTTTCCGCAGGCAGTTTACAGAGTCAGTCTGTTGGAGAATGCAGCCAAAGGAACGCAGGTAATCATATTAAATGCCACTGACTTGGACAGTGGTGTCAATGGAGAGATAAGCTATTCCTTTGGTCGCTACACTTCAGCTCGAGTTCGAGAAATGTTTGCCCTGAATTCCAGAACTGGTGAAATCAGCGTGAAAGGCAAGTTGGACTATGAAGAAAACGACGCCTTTGAAATTAACATACAAGCTACAGACGGAGGTCCAGACGCGATGTCGGGCCACTGTGAGGTTTTAGTAAATATTATTGATGTGAATGACAATCCACCTGAAGTGACTTTGACGTCTTTATCGAGTATAATCTCGGAAGATGCGCCAGTCGAGACTGTAGTCGCTCTCTTCACTGCAGCAGACAAAGATTCAGGCACCAACGGGCAGGTAGAATGTCAGATTTCAAATAAACTACCATTTAAACTGGATTCCTCTTTAAAGAATTATTATGGAATACTTGTTCATCTTCCACTGGATCGTGAAAATACCGCCAAGTATGACGTTGCAATAACATGCACAGATTTCGGGGATCCTCCTCTTTCATCCCAGAAAACCATTCGGGTAGAGGTTTCCGATATAAACGACAATGCGCCCCATTTCAGGCAATCTTTGTTTACAACAAACGTTTTGGAGAATAATGCTGTAGGCGCTTCTATATTTTCCATTACAGCCTTTGATGCCGATATTGGAGTGAACGGTCGACTGAAATATTCTATTCTGGAGACTCAAATTCAGAACGTCTCCGTGTTCAATTACATCTCTGTTAACTCGGACACTGGTGTCATATTCGCGCAGAGATCTTTTGACTACGAGGAATTGAAAAACTTTCAGATTCAAGCTCAGGTCATGGATTCTGGGACGCCATCACTCGCAAATAATGTTTCAGTCGATGTTATTATCCTTGATCAGAATGACAATGCTCCAGTAATTGTGCAGCCATTAGTCGAATTTGGGTCGACAGCAGTAGAGACAATTTCCAGGTTTGCAGAACCAGGGTATTTGGTGGCCAAAGTATCCGCCACTGACGCTGACGCCGGTCAAAATGCTCGCCTTTCTTATTCGATTTTTCAAGCTACCCAGCATAATCTTTTTACTATTTCACCAGACTCTGGGGAGATTTGGACAATCCGTCGTATCGTTTCTCGAGATGCCTCAAAGCAAAGGTTGGTGGTTCTGGTAAAAGATAATGGATCACCATCTCTTTCTGCCTCAGTCACCATTATCTTATCTGTGATTGGTGATGACGCTGAAACATTCTCCAGCGTCAGTGGCTCATCTGAAAATCCCGGGTTCGGTCCTGATCTGAGCCTTTCCTTGGTCATCGCATTAGGAACCATTTCTAGCATTTTTCTCGTCATTTTAATTATCCTCGCTGTGAAGGTTCATAAAAGCAGGAATTCCTTAAGTGCTCAGCACTGTTCTCTGGGCGTTTGTTGTTGCCTTCATACCAGACATTCTCTGAATGGAATTCAAAAGGCTAGTAGAAACATACAGATTCCCCCAAATTACGTTGAGGTATTCGGTGGTGACCCACTTTCTCAGAGTTTCCGCTATGAGTCGTGTTCAACGTTGCAGTCAACGCGGCCAGACTACAAACCGCCCAACACTTATAGGTCATCCACGGACAAAAAGTATGCCCAGAATGATTGTATTGGGAAACAGGATCCAGAGTTGCTGCGTACTGAGAAGATCAGCAACCCTTTGAATAGTGAGGTGAGCCACTTCGAAAATGGGAATAAGATCCTGGCAGCTTTGATTTGTTTTTGTTTTTCAAGTAACGTGAGCATCATTGTTTGGCGAACATTATTGTATAGCTCCAGTTGTCCTGAAAAAAGTAGTTTTCATGTGCCTTCCTCAACTGATATCTTCCAGGTTGCATTGTTGCATTCATTCAGTATTTAAAAAGGAAATCCTCCAAATTGATTCCACTACATTTTTGGCCCATGTTTTAATTCCAGGCCAGGAACCGTCTGTGTCATGTAAAGTTGCTTTTCTTGCATCCACTGTTCTTATCCTTCTTGATGCTACTTGTCTTGCATTTGCAATGAATGTCACAGCAGTTTTAGTAAGTTGCTGCAGTGCATCTAGTACATGTTACACACTGCTGCCACAATGCATTGATGGTGAAAAGAGTAGATATTGAAGATATTATGTGTAATGCCAGTGAAAAGGCTGCTTTGTCCTTGATGTCGTTAAATATCTTGAATGTTGTTGGATATGCATACCTCCAAGCAAATGGAGCTCATTCTATCGCAGTCCTAATTTGTGACTTCCATATTCAGGCGTGCCTGGTGAGTCAGGTGATGTTGCATCTGTTATGAATTACGGTTTTCTAATTATTTCTTGTAGCCACCATACCTTGCTAATTTTGGTTTTCAGTTAGCTCAGTTGGCTGGACGGCAGGTTTGCAATGCAAAGCAACAGCAGGAGGTGTTCAATTCCTGCATTGGTTGAGGTTACCATGGTGGATTCTCCTTTTTGACCGCTCCCTCAACTGAGGTGTGGTGATTATCAGGTTACAACACCACCACTCATCCCTCCCTCATCAGAGGCCAATGATCAGAAGGGCTATGGCAACTTTACCTTTTATCATTTCAATTTCTGGTCGATTGTTAAAAAACACCAAGTTGATATTTGGTGGTACAAAAAAAGGAAATGCACCATTCGTAAATGATACGAGTGCCTATTTAACGCCTATAGATATATACTTAATTTCTTGTGAAGTAAGACTCTCTTTCCACATTTCCTGATTTAATGGTGGTATCTCCAGAGGTTTTGTTTTCTAACTTACTCGTGGGACATAAGTGTTGCTGACTGACCAGCATTTATCGTCTGTTCATAGTTGCCCAGAGAAGGAGCTAGCGTGCAGCCTTAATAATCACAGCAGTCCCTTCGCTATAGTTGGACCCATAATGCCATAAGGGAGGAATTTCAGGAGTTTGACCCAGCAATAAGCAATATATTTCCAAGTCAGCATGGTGAGTGGGTCGGAGACGAACTTAAAGATGGTGGTGTTCCCGTGTATTAGCCACCCTTATCCTTTTTGCATTGGAGAGGTTTTGGATTTGGAATGTGTTACCTGAGGTTCTTTGGTGAATTTCTGCAGCCCCTCTTGTCGTGCACACTGCTGACACTGAACATTGTTGGTGGAAGGATTGGATCCTTGTGCATGTGGTGCTCATCAAGTAGGTTGTTTATCCTGGATGGTGTCAAGATGTTTCAGTGTTTTTAGGGTCGCATCCATCGAAACAAGTGGGAAATATTCTAACACACTTCTGACTTGCGTCTTGTAGATAGTGGACAGGCATTGGGGAGTCATTAGGTGTGTTATTCCTCGCAATATTCTTAGCCTCTGACCCTGCTCTTGTTTACAATCTATAATTTACAATCATCTTTGTACAAGAAGGATGTTATTAAGCTGGAGAGGGTTCAGGAGAGATTTACAAGGACTGAAGAGTTTAAATTGTAAGAAAAGGGATGGATGGGCTGGCAATTTGTTCTATGGAACATCAGAGGTTGAGGAGTGACCTTATGAAGGGTTATCAATCTTGAGGGGTATAGATAAGGTAAGTGGTAAGTGCCTTTGTCCTAGCATGGGAGATTTCAAGACCACAGGGTATATTTTTATGATGAGAGGGGGAATATTTTACAAAGACATGAGGACTGACGTTTTAACACAGAAAGTGGTTTCTGTGTGAAATGAACTTCCAGAGGAAGTGATGGATGCGAGTACGGTTACAACATTTAAAGGATATTTAGATGAGGACATGAATAAGAAATGTTGGGAGGTGTACAGGTCAAGTAGAGGCAAGTGGGACTAGTTTAATATGTGATTATAGATGGCGAGGAATGTCTCTATGGAAAGCTCTGTAATGTCTGAAGTGTTTTTTTAGCCAGTTACTCTGTGGTCGACATCGTTTTGGGATTCTTCTTAAGTATAGAGTTGCTTATCTATTAGCATTGAAAATGTGGATGATAAAGAGCAAAGAACAATGCAGCATAGGAACAAGCCATTTGGCCCACCAAGATGGCACCAAAACATGATGCCTTTTGAAACTAAAAATCTTTTTCCTTTATGCCATCTATATCCATCTGTTCACTCCCTATTCACAGATCTGTCAAGATGTCTCTTAAATCTTGTTTTATTGCCCGCATCCACCATATTCTCTGATAGCTCATTACGGACACTTACCACCTTCTGTTTAAAAACTTGTTTCTCTCATCTCCATTATACTTATCCTGTTTTACCTGAAACCTGTATTCCCTACTAATTGACAGTTCTTCCTTTGAGAAAACACCCTAACTATCCTATCGATACCTCATCAACTACCACACTCACTAATCACATATGCATTAACTGTTGAGCAGAAATCTCTGTTTAGATGTACCCAAAGAAGTACAGTGCTCACCAGAGGTTGCAAAGTAGTTATGTAATCGATTTGAAGTAGGTCCAAACAAAGAGGGTTTGAACTTGCTGAGGGCTCTGAAAGAAACTTGCGCAAGATCAATGAATCATCTTAATAGTTTTTCATTATGTCCTGCATAATGTACTGAACAGTAAATCTCACTCTTGCATGTATGGTGAGTAATAATATGAATTGAGGGGCTATGCCGTGTATTTACAAACTGTTTAGAATACAAACTTGACGAGACCTGTTTACCCACCCATTACAGAATGCCCACTCTCCCTCTGCACCCAACTCTTATTCCAACCTCATGCAAAATACAAAGCCAGCCATAATCAATCTTGTATTAGACACTGAAATTGTACTTAAATAAAATCGAAATGTGTGATAGAAACTCAGCAGATCTGACTGCATCTGAGGAGAGAGAAACAGAATTCATGCTTTTAATCCAATATGACTCCATCAAACATTCCATTAAAAAGTTAAAAGTTAACTCTGTTTTTTTCTCTGAAGATTCTCCCAGACCTATTACGTTCTCCAGCACGTTTAGTTTCAATTCAGATCTCTACCATCCACAATATTCTACCATAATCATACTTGTCTACTATTTCTTTACTTCAAGTGATCCCGTTATTGAGTCAAAAAATATTGCTGCTGTGGATGAGTAAGTAAGAAATAGTAATTGTTGATAAGTCGTTGGTTAAATTCAGTGAATCATGTTCAAATGCTGAAGCATCAGAAAATAATTGTATAGTGTGATATGTTGGTCTATAGATATGTGCTCAGTGGAACAAAAAAAGGTAATCCTGATCTAGTTATTCACTATCAGGCAACTCGCAAGTTATATTTCTGAAAAGGAAACTAAAATCATAAATGAAATAAAAATATCTCATTGTTAATTTCACAATGATAAATGCTAAACGCAACTAAAAACATTGCCAAGTCTTTAAGAAGTGGTCTGTTCGGTGATTGGTTGAACGTGAGAGCTCCCTGCTGACCAATCAAAAGCTGAAATGTGAGTGGAGATCTTGACTATCCCCTTCCCTGCTCGCACACAATTCGATACAGTGGTAAATAAATTGCGAAGTGTGGCCTATTTGTGAGGTTTCTGAGATTGTTGACGTTTTTCAGAAAAATAGGAATGTTTTTTCAGGAAAATGATTTGGACTAGTCTGTCTTGGACTGGGGTGGACACAGTTAAAAATCACACAATATCAGGTTCTGTTTATTTGGAAGCACTAGCTTTTGAAGCGCTGCTCCTTCTTCAGGTGGTTGTGAAGCAGAACCATAAGACACACAATTTATAGCAAAAGTTTACAGTGTCACGCAAGTAAAATGATATACTTAACAAATCTCGATTTTTGCTAAGTCTTTGATCTTTTAGAATGGGTTACAGGTTTCGGTTCATTAATATACAAATTCCAGAACATCTTTTAAGTAACATTCTCGAGATAACTTAAGGTTTTATGAACTTAAGGTGACATCTTAGCTCAGACAAGGTCAGAGTCTGCCTATATCCTAATCTTGAGTCAGGTTGGTTCTATTTCCAAGTGGAATTAGCAAAATCTATACAACCTGAAGACAATGCACACAGTCAGCCCTTACAAAATTTTGTAAATTCCACTTTGGAAATATAACCAGTCTGACTCAAGATTGTGATACAGACAGACTCTGACTTCACACCTTTAATGTATTGCCTGTGGTGAGATGTCACTTTGTATATAGATATAAACCTTAAAATATCTTGAGAAAGTGGCTCAAAAGACGTTCTGGGATTTACATATTAATGATCCAAAACCTGTAACCTATTGTAAAAAAATTAAAGACTTAACAACAATTGAGACTTGTTAAATATATCATTTTACTTGCACGACACTGTAAACTTTTGCTATAAATTGTACGTCTTATGATCCTGTTTCACAACTACCTGAAGAAGGAACAGCGTTTGAAAGTTGGTGATTCTAAATGAACCTGTTGGACTTTAATCTGGTGTTGTGTGATTTTTAACGTTGTCGGGAAAATCTCAGTGAACTTGAAAACCTGAATGTATTTTATGCAAATTCTCACACAGCAAATTGTTGGGATACGGAATGCATTCCATGAAAATGTGATGGAGGCAGTTCAAAGTGAGACATTCAAGAAGCATTGGATTTTTTAAATAGTATGGTGCGCAGGTGTTTGGGGAAAAGGCAGGATATTGACACTAGTTAATTTAACTGGAGTCGATAAAAGAGATAGTGCAGGCACAATAGACTGGATTTTCTCCTTCTGTATTGTCATATTTTGTGATTCTTTGATATCGTTACTGAAACTATTCAGTCGACATTTCAATACATTACAGATGAGACTTGGTTTGGATTTTGAGACTCAAAGAACTGATGGTAGTTCATCTGTAGTATATGCAAACTGGAATTGTATTTTTTTCCGATACACAAAGCTATTTGATCGATTTAGGAATGATCGATCTTTTTAAAAATGCTGATTTTAAAACATTACAACTGTGGGATTGACATAATTTCATCCAGGAAGTGGCAACTCAGTTTACAGTAAACACCCGAAACTCCTAGTCTCTTGTCAGGGAAGAAATTCATGTGCTTGCACAGGTTATTTACATGTTCAGACTTCACAAGGCGCTTACATTTCACGACAGAGTTTGAAGAGCAAAGAGAACATGTCCCACTCATTTCCTAACACACAACAGGTGGACTTTACGGAGCCAGTCTTGAATCCCTTGTTTTTAAAAATCTTTTCTGAATTGCATGAGCACACTTTATTCGGGTAAGTATATTTTTCTGTGAGCCAGAATTGGATGGACAGTCAGTTAACTGAAAGGAAGATCCTTATTTTCATGGCGGTATTTTACAATGAGAAAATTTGTTTGAAGATATATAGTCATACAACATAACAACGTGCCTTCGGTCGAACTCTTCTATCCCGACCAGGTTTCCTAACCTGAACTGCATTTGTCCAATGTCCCTCTAAATCTTTCCTATCCATGTAACTGTACAGACTGAAAATATCTAATTTGGAAATTAAATATGTGCACCCATGTATCATAAATTACAAGAAGTAAACCGGGAATGATCATAAATCAAGCAATGAATGCAGAAAAGCAAAAATAAAACAGAAGCTAAGTTCAGAACTAGACTATTTGGGCCTTCAAATCTGCTCTCTCATCTGATATGTTAATATCAAATGCTCTATCAGAAGACTTATTCCTCCTTTCTCTACAATGTCCCTGGTGTGTTTAAGATCACTTTCTGAAATACGCGCAATGAAAGGCCTCCCCAGTCTTTTATGATAGAGACTTCCATTGCCTCACGACCATTTCAATGATAAGGGTTAGCAGAGTGGCTCAGTATTGAGCACTGCTGCCTCACAGCACCAGGGACCCGGGTTGAGTTCCAGCCTCAGGCAAATGTCTGCATGGAGTTTGCATATTTTCCCCACATCTGTGCACATATCTGCTGGGTGCTCCGATTTGCATCCACTGTATCAAGATGTGCAAATGAGGTGGACTGGCCACGCTAAAGTGTGCAGTGTAATCAGGCATGTACAGGTCAGATACAACAGCCATGGGAAATGTAGTGTTACCAGGCTGGAGTAGCGGGATGGATCAGGGTAGGATGCTGCTCAGAGGGTTGGTGTGGAATTGTGGTCTAGGTGGCCTGTTTCCACACTGTGGAAGTTCTTCTCTATTCAGTCATTGTTTTTGCATCTCAGTGTTAAATGGTCTATCTCGTATTCAGAGACCCTATGACCCCTAGTTCTGGACATCCCAACTCGGAAAAACAGCTTCATTTTACGCAGTCTGTCCGGCCTGTTAGAATTATGAATGTTTCAAGTCAAATCTCCTCTCATCTTTATGAGCCCTCCTGATTACACAGCCAGTCGAAATATCTCATGGCGCGATCCTGCCATCCACATTATTGACCGAGTGAAACCTCTTCCAAAGTCCCTCTGTGAAAAGAAACCTTTTCTTACGGACAGACATTAAAACTGCATGCAATATTCAAGGTGCAATTTTATCATGCCCTGCAGTCGTAAGGTATCCCTACTTCTGAATGCATACCATATTAAACTCAAAGACAAAATACCCTCTGCCTGACTACTTTCATTGGCATACAATAACACCAGATTATTTTGTATATTCACATCTTGATATCTTTTTGCATCCTTCTCATGAATCACGATCTCGCTCGGTTTTGTGCCAACAACAATGTTGGAAATGTTACATTACAATTCGTTTCCTCATGCAGCTGATGCATACATGCCACAAATACATGTGGCCTAAACACCAATCCTTGCAGTACCCTAATATTCGTCCCTGCCACTGAGAAAAAAAACATCTTTTTATTTGTTGTCGCCTTTACTCTCTATCAACCAATTTTCAATCCATGGCAATTTATTAACCCATATCATACGTAATTTATTTTTCCCTAATAAACTCATTTGTGGACTTTTATCCGGTTGATCCGGTATGAATTGAGCCAACTGAAAACGTGCATTTCAAAGTGAATCATTTCGAATTCTGGCAAATTAATATGATGGCATGTTTCAAGTTCATTGCTTGAGCAGCTCTGAAATGATTGTACTGGTCAAAAATGCATTTTGTGCCTTCAAATTAGAATACTGTCCCAGCTTTTGGACGTCTCTGTGTCTGTATACTTTCGAACAGTTGATGGAACTACATGGATCATTCAGCTTAGAAAACAATGTTTCACATATGTGTGCCTTTAATATTTTGAAAGTGACAGATGACATTAAAAATAACACACTATTTAACTTGGACCAATGTGTAAGACCTAGAGAAGGAACGTGTAGTTCTGCATATTATTCTCCATAATCATTCGTAGCTCAAGATTGAAATTTTTTCACAGATTAATATATAACGCAGACAACGGAAAGTAATACAACTGAAACTGGGGTACTTAAATGGAGTCTGAAAATGGAAATCAAAATGTAATCCTGACACGGTGGCTCAGTGGTTAGCAGTATTGCCTCACAGTGCCAGGGTACCGGATTTGACTTCAGTCTCGGGCGGCTGTCTGTGTGGAATTTGTGCATTCTCTGCATTTTTGGGGGGGTTTCCTCCAGGTGCTCCAACTTCCGCCCACATTCCAAAGAATGCAGGTTAGGTGAATTAGCCATATAAATTGCCCACAGTGTTTAGGGATGTGTGGGTTAGGTGCAGTAGTCAGGATTAAACGTAGAGTAATAGGGTAGGGCAATAGGTTTTGGGTTGGTTACTCTTTAGAGTGTTGTTGTGGCCTTTTGGGCCAAATGGCCTGCTTCCCCACTGAAGGGATTGTATTGTCTCATTACCGAGGAGAGGGATGACATAGTTTTGTGTTTCTGTGGTGAGAAATATCTAAATTGGAAAATGAATTCAATAACAGAACAATCGTAGCTGAGTTAATAAGTAAATAATATACACAAATAAGACAGATCATGCATGTTCTTTTCATCCTATTTCACCTGTCCTGTGTAATATGTTATGATGTGGTCCGAAATGTAATTGTGGGAATAGGGAGACGTAATATAGTGACACCCTTCTTAAAATATTTTTTATTGTGCAACAATAAATGTACGCATTTGCACTCACCTCAGAATGCCCAGCTTTAAGAAATCAACGATAATTTGATTGGTCGAATTTAAACATGCTGCTATTCACCAATCAGAAGCTGAGATGTGATTGGGGATCCGGACAGCCCCTTCACTACCCAGACACCATCACGTCCGATCAGACGCAGTGTAAATTGGACAGCAAGCAGCTACGTAGGACTTGCTCACGAATCGACTGAATATATTCAAGAAAATAGAAGACTTAAATCATATACTCCTAGCGATTCACGAAACGTTCAGGTATTTACGACGTCGTAGTAGTTTTCGATATAAAAAAATATATAACTCAAAAGAGAATAATTAATGCCGTGGGTACATACTAAAATAAGGGGAATGTTTGGCTCTAGAAATGAGATATAAAATATATTGGCTTCTAAAATGCCAATTCTTGTACTGCGTGTTCTCTTCTTGGAATCTAGTGTTTGGACAGATTCGTTATTTGATTCCTGAAGAGCTGCAACTCGGCGCCTTTGTTGGGAATATCGCTGAGGATCTCAGCTTAGATATAAAGCAGCTCTCGGCTCGCAATTTGCGGATAGTAGCCGGGCCCAAGAAACAATATGTGGATATAAATTTGGACACTGGCATTTTAATTGTGACGAAAATAATTGACAGAGAAGAGATTTGCGGACAGAGCCTCAGTTGTGCGCTGAGCTTGGACGTTTTCCTTGAAAACCCTTTAAAGCTGTACCAGGTTACAGTGGAGATTCTCGATGTAAATGACAATGCTCCTAGTTTTCCAAATACGCAAATCCGCCTAGAAATCTCAGAGCTTTCTATTCCAGGAGCGCGCTTTCCACTCGAGTCTGCGCACGATCTGGACGTTGGAACTAACTCCGTACAAACCTATGAGCTCCTTCCGAACGATTATTTTATTCTCGATGTGCAAATGCGCGGTGGTAAAGTGAAGTCTCCAGTGCTGGTTCTGCAGAGACCTTTGGACAGAGAAACGGAATCCAGCTACAGGTTGACGCTAACAGCAAAGGACGGTGGTGTCCCTGTCAGATCGGGCACGGCTCAGGTCACAATTGTTGTAAACGATGCAAACGACAATGCTCCTGTCTTCCCGCAGTCAGTTTACAGAGTCAGTCTATTGGAGAATGCAGCCAAAGGAACTCACGTAATTATATTAAATGCCACTGACTTGGACAGTGGTGTCAATGGAGAGATAAACTATTCTTTTGGTCGCGACACTTCAGCTCGAGTTCGGGAAATGTTTGCCCTGAATTCCAGAACTGGTGAAATCAGCGTAAAAGGCAAGTTGGACTATGAAGAAAACGACGCCTTTGAAATTAACATACAAGCCATAGATGGAGGTCCAGACGCGATGTCGGGACACTGTGAGGTTTTAGTAAATATTATTGATGTGAATGACAATTCACCTGAAGTGACTTTGACTTCTTTATCGAGTATAATCTCGGAAGATGCGCCAGTCGAGACTGTAGTCGCTCTGTTCACTGCAGCAGATAAAGATTCTGGCACCAACGGGCAGGTAGAATGTCAGATTTCAAATAGACTGCCATTTAAACTGGATTCCTCTTTAAAGAATTTTTATGGAATACTTGTTCATCTTCCACTGGATCGTGAAAACACCGCCAAGTATGACGTTACGATAACATGCACAGATTTCGGAAATCTTCCGCTTACATCCCAGAAAACTATTCGGGTAGAGGTTTCCGATATAAATGACAATGCGCCTCATTTCAGGCAATCTTTATTTACAACAAATGTAATGGAGAATAATGATATAGGCGTTTCCATATTTTCCATTACAGCGTTTGACGCTGATATCGGAGTGAACGCTCGACTGAAATATTCAATTCTGGAGACTCAAATTCAGAACGTCTCCGTGTTCAAGTACATCTCCATTAACTCGGACACTGGCGTTATATTTGCTCAGAGATGTTTTGACTATGAGGAATTGAAAAACTTTCAGATTCAAGCTCAAGTCATGGACTCTGGGACGCCATCACTCGCAAACAACGTTTCAGTGGATGTAATTATCCTTGATCAGAATGACAATGCTCCAGTAATTGTGCAGCCATTAGTCGAATTTGGGTCGACAGCAGTAGAGATAATATCCAGATTTGCAGAACCAGGGTATTTGGTGGCCAAAGTATCCGCCACTGACGCTGACGCCGGTCACAATGCTCGCCTTTCTTATTCGATTTTTCAAGCTACCCAGCATAATCTTTTTACTATTTCACCAGACTCTGGGGAGATTTGGACAATCCGTCGTATCGTTTCTCGAGATGCCTCAAAGCAAAGGTTGGTGGTTCTGGTAAAAGATAATGGATCACCATCTCTTTCTGCCTCAGTGACCATTATCTTATCTGTGATTGGTGGAGAAGCTGAAACATTCCCCAGTGTCGCTGGTTCATCTGAAAATCCTGGGTTCAGTGCTGATCTGAGCCTTTCCTTGGTCATCGCATTAGGAACCATTTCTAGCATTTTTCTCGTCATTTTAATTATTCTTGCTGTGAAGGTTCATAAAAGCAGGAATTCACTTGGTGGTCATCATTGTTCTCTGGGAGTTTGTTGTTGCCTTCAAACCAGACATTCTCTGAATGGAATTCAAAAAGCTAGTAGAGACCTCCAGATACCCCCAAATTACGTTGAGGTATTCGGTGGTGACCCACTTTCTCAGAGTTTCCGCTATGAGTCGTGTTCAACGTTGCAGTCAACACGGCGAGACTACATAACACCCAACAAATACAGGTCATCCACGGACAAAAAGTTTGCCCAGAATGATTACATTGGGAAACAGGATCCAGAGTTGCTGCATACTGAGAAGTTTAACAATCCTTTGAACATTGAGGTGAGCCACTTCGAGAATGGGAATAGGATGCTGGCAGCTTTGATTTGTTTTTGGGTTTTTTTTCAGGCAACTTGAGCATCAATGTTTGGCGAACATTAATGTATAGCTCCAGTTGTCCTGAAGAAAGTGGTTTCCAGATGCCTTCCTCAACTGATATCTTCCATGTGGCATTGGTGTATTCACCCGCATTGAAGAAGGAAATCCTCCAAATTGATTCCACTACATTTTTGGCCCATGTTTTACTTCCAAGCCAGGACAGTCTGTACTAGGCCAAGCTGTTTTTCTTGCATCTGTTATTCTTGTCCTTCTCGGTGCTACTTGTCGTGCATTTGCAAAGAATATCACAATAGATTTGGTAAGTTGCTGCCGTGCATTTTGTACGTGGTACACACTGCTGCCACTGTGCATTGATGGTGGAAGGAGTAGATCTTGAAGATATTATGTGGTATGCCAGTAAAACGGGCTTCCTTGTCTTTGATGTCGTTAAATATCTTGAGTGTTGTTGGATATGCATACCTCTAAGAAAATAATGCTCATTCCATCACACTCCTAATTTGTTCCAGGATTCTGCACGTGTCCAGGGAGTTAGGGGATGCGATACCTGTTCTGAGTTAGTGGGTTCTGACTATCTGTTGTCGCCACCATACTTTTCTACTGCTTGTCAGTTAGCTCAGTTGGCAGGTGTGTAATGCAAATTAGCACCAACAGGAGTTCAATTCCTGCATTGGTTGAGGTTCCCATGAGTGATTCTCCTTCTTGACCTCTCTCTCACCTGAGGTGATGGCTCTTAGGTTAAACCACCACCACACATCCCTCCCAAGTACGCAAACAATCCTAATGATCAGAAAGACTCTGGTGACTTTAACTTTTACGATTCCAATTTCGGGTCTATTGGTAAACAACCAGAGGTTGATCTTTGGATGTACAAAACATTCAGAACATACAAAATTTGTAAACAATGTAAGTGTTTATTTAGTGTATATAGATACATACTTAATTTCCTGCGTCAAGCCAACGTCTTCTCACATTTCCTGATTCAATAGTAATACCTCCAGAGATTTGTTTATTTTTCTAATTCACTCATGGGTGTCGCTAACTGGCCACCATTTATTGCTTGTCCCCAGTTGCCCTTGAGAAGGTGGTAGCAAGCAGCCTTCTTAAACCGCTGCAGTCCATATGCTGTACTTTGACCATTAGGAAGGATTTCCAGGATTTTGACCCAGCGGTAGGCAACATATTTCTAAGTCAGGATGGTGAGTGACTTGGAGAGAAATTTATAGGTGGTGGTGCTCCCGTGTATCTGCCCCCTTTACTCTTCTGCATGGGAGAGGTCATGGATTTGGAAGGTGCTGTCGAAGGAGAGTTAGTGAATTTCTGTAGCACCTCTTATCAATGTCATACACTGCTGACACTGAGCACTGGTGGAAGGAATGGATCCTTATGGATGTGGTGCCAATCAAGTGGGCTGTTTTGCCTTGGATGGTCTCAAGATTTTTGCGTGTTTTTAGGGTTGCACCCATTCAAGCAAGTGGGGATTATTCTATCACACTGCTGACTTGTGTCTTGTAGGTGGTAAAGAGGTTTCAGGGAGTCAGGGGGTGAATTAGTCGCCAAGGTATTTTTCATCTCTGACCATGCTTTTATTTTCAATTGATAACTTATGATCACCCCGTTTTAGAAAAGATATTATTAAGCTGGCGAGGGTTCAGAAGAGATTTACTATGATGTTGCCGAGAATCCAGGGTTTAAGTTATAAAGAGATGCTCAATAGGCTGGGAATTTTTCACTGGAGCATGGAGGCTTATCAAATCATGAGAGATATGCATAACGTGAATAGCAGGTGCCTTTTCCCTAGAGTGGGAGATTTTAAGACCATGGGGCATATTTTTAAAATTTTAAAAGATACGAAGAGTGCCTTTTTTATCACACAAAGTGGCTTGTCTATGAAATGACCTTCCAGAGGAAGTGGTGGATGAGATTACAGTGGCAACATTTACAAGACGTTTCGAGAAGTACATGAACAAACAATCTTTGGAGGGCTATGGGCCAAGCAGAGGCAGGTGAGACAATATTTCATTTTGAGATTATGGTAGGCGTGGAATGGTTTGCTAGAAAGGTCTGCTTCAATGCTGTGTGACGCTATGTCACTACTGTGATTAAATGTAACTTCAGTAAGTTCTGAAGTCATGTTTACCAGTTGCTCTGTGGTCGACATCATTTTAGGATTCTTTTTAAGTATATAGTTGCTTATCTATTTGCATTGAAAATATGGACATGACAAAGTACAAAGAACAGCACAGCAGAGGACAAGTCATTTGGCCCACCAAGACTGCAACAACACATAATGCCTTTTGAAACTAAAAACCTTTTTTTCATCTACATAGTCTGTATCTATCGGTTCCTTACCTATTCACATATTTGCCTCTTAAATGTTCCTATTGTAATTGCCTCCACCAAATTCTCTGATAGCTCATTCCAGACACTGACCACCCACTGTTTAAAAACATGCTTCTTTAATCTCCTTTAAACCTGTTTTAGCTTAAACCTGTCTTCCCTAGTAATTGACAGTTCTTCCCTTGGGAAAATACCCTGACTATCCATCCAATCCGTGCCTCATCCTCTACCCACGCCCTTTAATCAAGTAGAAGTTAACTGTGCAGTAACACCTTTCAGTTTAGATGTTCCCGTACAATTACGGAGGACTACAGTCCTAACCAGAGATTGTGAAGTAGTTATGCAATGGTTGGATTTGAAAACAGATCCAAACAAAGAAGATTTGAACTTGCTGAGGATTCTCAGAAATTCGAGCAAAATTTTCTTGATAGTTTTTGATTGTATATGACAGAATGCAGTGAACACTAAATCCCACTTTTGAATATATGGTGAGTAATACTATGAATTGAGGGAGTCTGCCGTGCCTTTACACCCTATTTAGAATACAAACTCGACGAGGCCTGTTTACCCATCCACTAATCAATACCCCATATTCAGGAGAAAGTGAGGGCTGTAGATCAAAGTCGAGAGTGTGTGGTGCTGGAAAAGCACAGCAGGTCATGCAGCATCTGAGGAGCAGGAGAATTGATGTTTCGAGCAGGATGAAGGGCTTCTGCCAGAAACGTCAATTCTCCTGCTCCTCGGAACCTGCATGGCCTGCTGTGCTTTTCCAGCATCACAATACCCCATACTCAGTCTATTACCATCTGATAACCAACCCTAGAGAGAATACTAAGCCAGCCACAATCCATCTTGCATCAGACACTTATGTTGTACTTCAATAAAATGTGCGAGAGAAACTCAGCAGACCTAGTTGCATCTGAGGGGAGAGAAAAAGAGTTCATGTTTTGAATCCAACATGGCTTTCCAACGAACATTCCATAAAAAATTAAGACATTGACTCTGTTTCTCTGTCTGAAGATTTTGCGAGACCTATTGATCTTCTCCAGCACGTTTTGTTTTTAATTCAGATCTTCAGCATCCACAATATTTTAATGTATTCGTACTTGTCGACCATTTCTTTACTTCCAGTGATCCTGTTATTGATTTATAAAATATTGCCACTGTGGATGAGTAAGTAATAAATAGTAAATGTTGTTAAGTCTGGTTAAATTCGGTTAAGTACTTTTGAATGGTGAAGCACCAGAAAATGAATAGATAGTGTAATAAGTAGGGTCTAAAGAAACGTGCTTAGTCGAAGGAGAAGGTAACCCTGATCTGGTTCTTCACTATAAGGCATCTCACAAGTAATATTTCCAGAAAGGGAACTGAATTACAAATTAAATTTTAAAAATCTTAGTTTAAATTACACAGCTATAAACGTGAAACGCAACTAAAAAAAAGTCGTCAAAATTTCAAGAAATAGTATGTATGGTGATTGGTTGAACGTTAAAGCTCCTGACTGACCAATCAGAAGCTGTAAAATGAGTGGAGATCTTCACTAACCCCTTGCCTGCTCACACACAATCAGATACAGTGGAGAATGAAATGGCGAACTGTGGACTATTTTTGATGCTTATGAGGTTATTGAGGTTTTTCAGAAAAATAGCAATGTTTGTCGGGAAAATCTCAGTTAACTGGACAACCCGAACACATTTTATGCAAATTCTCAAAAAGTGAGTTGTTAGGGTATGGAATGAACTCCAGGAAAATGTGGTGGAGGCAGCTCCAATTGCGGAATTCAAGGGGGCATTGGAATTTTTAAAAATAAAATGTGCATGTATATGGAAAAGGCAGGCTATTGACACTAGGAAATGGAACTGAAATGAATAAAAGAGACAGTACAGACAGATTATACTGAATCTTTTCCTTCTAATTTGTCATAATTCTGTGATTCCTTGATATGATTATCGAAACTGTTCAAAATACATTTCAATACATTACAGATAAGATTGCATTGGATTTTGACACTCAAAGAACTGATGGTAGTTCAATTGTTACATGGAAGAATTGGAATTGTTGTGTAAAATTGTGAGGTTTTTTGCCAATACACAAGAAAATTGGACTGAGTGAGGAACTGTTAATCTAAAAAGTGTTGATTTTAAACACTTACAAGAGTGGGATTGTCATAATATCATTCGGGAACTTGCAACTTAGTTTACAGTACATGCTTAAACCTCCTATTTTCTTGTCAGGGAAGAGATTCCAGTGCTTTCTCAGGTTATTTATATGCTTAGATTTCACAAGGCGCTTACAGTTCATGACAGAGTTTGAAGACCAAAGAGAACACGTCCTAGTCATTTCATAGTACACAACACGTGGACTTTATGGAGGCAGTCTTGAATCTATTGCTTTTAAAATGTCTCTGAATTGCATGAGCATACTTTATTCATGTAAGTACATTTTTCAGTGAGCCAAAATCGGATGGACAGTCAGTGGAGTGAAAGAGAACTCCTTATGTTCATGGCGGCATTTCACAATTAGAAAAGTTGCTTGAAGATATCCAGTCATACGACACAGACACAGGCCCTTCAATCATACTCTTCTATCCCGACCAGGTTTCTGAAACTAAACAACATTTGACAAATATCCCTCTAAATCTTTCCCATCCATGTATCTGTACAGACTGAAAAGTATCTAATTTGGAAAATATGTATGTATGTGCAGGTATCATCAATTACAAGAAGTAAGTAAAATGGGAATGATCATATATCAAACACTGATTGTACAAAACCAGAAATAAAACAGAAACTAAGGTCAGAACTAGACTATTTAGCTGTCGAACCTGCTCCACCATCCGATATATTCATGCCAATTTCTCTATTTTAAGACTTATTCCTCCTTTTACCCAATATCCTTTATGCATTTAAAATCTAAATATTTATCTATCCCTTTCTGAAGTACGTTCAATGAAATGGTCCCAATAGTGTTTTATGGTAGACAATTCCATAGGATCATGACCAATACAGCAAAGCAGGCCTGCACAGTGGCTCAGTGGTTAATACTGCCATCTCATAGCAACGGCGACCTGGGTTCAAGTCCAACCTCAGGTGCACTATCTGTGTGGAATGTACACATTCTCCCCATGCCTATGCCGGTTTCCGCTGGGCGCTCTAGTTTCTCTTACAATTTAACAATAACCAAATTAGATGATTGGCCAAGCTAGACTATCTGGAGTGTTCAGGCATGTGTTGGTTAGGGGCAGTAGCCATGGGAAATGCAGGGGTACAGGGATGGTGTAGGGGAATATATTTGGGTGGGATGCTCTTTGGAGGGCTTGAGTGGCCTGTTTCTACACTCTGGGAATTCTGTTCTATTTAATCAATATTTCCACAACTCCATTGTAAATAGTCCTCCCTGTATCCTGACACTGTGACCCCTGGTTCTGGACATCCCAGCAAGGAAAACATCTTCCCTCTGTCCAGACTGTTAAATTTTGAATGTTTCAATCAAATTTCCACTTATCCTTATAAGACCTCATGATTACTAAACCAGTTGAAACTTCTTAGCGAGTAATCCTACCGTCCACATTATTAGCCGAGTGAAACATCTTCTATAATCCAACTATGAAAAGTATATCCTTTCTCAGGGAAAGACAGTAAACCTGCATGCAATACTCAAGATCCAATTTCACCAAGCTCTGTAGTAGTACGATATCCCTACTTCTGAATGCATACCTTATATGAAATGAAAGACAATATACCCGGTATCTGGCTACTTTCATTGGCTGGCATACAGTGACACCAGATTCTTTTGTATATTCACATCCAGATGTCTTCTTGCATTCTCGCTCATGACTCATAATCCCACTCAGTTTTGTGACATCACCAAACTTGGAAATGTTACATTACAATTGGTTCCCTCATCCAGCTTAAGTATACATGTCATAAATAGATGGGACCCAAACACCAATCCTTGCAGAATCCCAGTATTAATTCCCTGACACTGAAAAACAAGTCCATTTATTCACTATTTCTGTTTACTCTCTATCAATCAAACTTAAACACATGACAATTTAATAAACTACGCCATATACAATTTATTTTTGTGCACTAAATTCATTTGTGCATTTTTATCACGTTCATTATCCAACATCATGTAGGTATTAATTTAGCAAACTGAAAATGTGCATTTGGGCGCATTTGAAAGTGAATCAGTTCGAACCCTGACAAATTAATATGCTAGCATTAGTCAAATTCATTGCTTGAGCAGTTCTGAAATGGTCTTACTGGTCAAATATACATTTTGTGCCGAAAATACAATGCTGTCCCTCATCTTTGGAGGCCTCTGTGGCTGCATGTTTTCGAGCAGCTGATGGAACTACATGTATCACTCAGCTGAGAAAACAAGGGTTCACGTATTGTGCATTTAATATTTTGAAAGCGACTGATTACCTTAAAAATAACACACTAAGTAACTTGGACCAGAGTGTAAGACCTGAGCAATGGATATATAGTTCTGCATATGATTGTCGATAATCAACCATGGCTCAGAGTTGGGATATTTTCACAGATTAATGTATTCATTACGGAGTGAATGGACATTAATATAAGTAAACCTGGATGTTTAAATGGAGTCTGAAAATAGAAGTCAAACTCTAGTCATTCCTACTGCCTCATTACCGAAGAGAATAATGAAAAGACTGTGTGCCTATGGTGAGAAATACCGAAACTGGGAACAGAATGCAATGACAGAATGACCATACCTGAACCTTTAAGTAAATAATGCTTACACACTAATGAGGCAGATCGCATATGTTATTTTATTCTTATTTCTCCTAACATACATAGTGTGTTATCATTTGGTTCTAGAAGGAACATTAGGCACGGGATAAACAATACATTGACGTACATCTTCAAATATTTTTTATTGTGCAACAATAAATCAAGATATTTGCAATCGCTTCAGAATGCCCAGCTTTAAGAAACCAACGGTGAGTTGATTGGTCGAATTTAAACATGCTGCTATTCACCAATCAGAAGCTGAGATGGTTGATATGGGATCCGGACAGCCCCTTCACTACCCAGACACCATCACGTCCGATCAGACACACTGTAAAATTGGATCGCAAGCAGCTCCGTAGGAATTGCTCACCAATCGACTGAACATATCAAAGAAAATAGAAGATTTAAATCATATAATCATTGTGATTCACGAAACATCCAGGTACTTACTACTTCGCAGTTGCTTTCGATGTAAGAAAAATGATATAATGATGAAGAGAATAATTAATGCTGCGGGTACATATTGAAATAAGGGGAATGTTTGACCCTGGAAATGAGATATAAAATATATTGGCTTCTAAAATGCCAATTCTTGTACTGCATGTTCTCTTCTTGGAATCTAGTGTTTGGACAGATTCGTTATTTGATTCCTGAAGAACTGCAACTCGGCGCCTTTGTTGGGAATATCGCTGAGGATCTCAGCTTGGATGTAAAACAGCTCTCGGCTCGCAATTTGCGGATAGTAGCCGTGCCCAAGAAACAATATGTGGATATAAATTTGGACACTGGCATTTTAATCGTGACGAAAACAATTGACAGAGAAGAGATTTGCGGACCAAGTCTCAGTTGTGCACTAAGCTTGGACGTGTTCCTTGAAAATCCCTTAAAGCTGTACCAGGTTACAGTGGAGATTCTCGATGTAAATGACAATGCTCCCAGTTTCCCAAAGACACAATTTCGCCTAGAAATCTCAGAGCTTTCTATTCCAGGAACGCGTTTTCCACTCGAAGCTGCGCACGATCTGGACGTTGGAACTAACTCCGTACAAACCTATGAGCTCCTTCCGAACGATTATTTTATTCTCGATGTGCAAATGCGCGGTGGTAAAGTGAAGTCTCCAGTGCTGGTGGTACAACGTTCCTTGGACAGAGAAACGGAATCCAGCTACAGGTTGACGGTGACAGCGAAGGACGGTGGTGTCCCTGTCAGATCGGGCACGGCTCAGGTCACAATTGTTGTAAACGATGCAAACGACAATGCTCCTGTCTTCCCGCAGTCAGTTTACAGAGTCAGTCTATTGGAGAGTGTAGCCGCAGGAACGCAGGTAATCATATTAAATGCCACTGACTTGGACAGTGGTGTCAATGGAGAGATAAACTATTCTTTTGGTAGCCACACTTCAGCTACAGTTCGGGAACTGTTTTCCGTGAATTCTAAAACTGGTGAACTACGAGTGAAAGGCAAATTGAACTATGAAGAAAACGACGCCTTTGAAATTAACATACAAGCAACAGACGGAGGTCCTCACGCTATGTCGGGGCACTGTGATGTTTTGGTAAATATTATTGATGTGAATGACAATCCACCTGAAGTAATTTTGACGTCTTTATCACTTACAATCTCAGAAGATGCACCAGTCGAGACTGTAGTCGCTCTGTTCACTGCTGCAGACAAAGATTCGGGTACAAACGGGCAGGTACAGTGCCACATTTCAAATAAGCTACCATTTAAACTGGATTCCTCTCTAAAGAATTATTATGGAATACTCGTTCATCGTCCACTGGATCGTGAAAAAACCGCCAAGTATGACGTTACAGTAACATGCGAAGATTTCGGAAATCCTCCTCTTACATCCGAGAAAACCATTCGAGTCGAGGTTTCCGATATAAACGACAATGCGCCCCATTTCAGACAATCTTTATTTACAGCAAACGTAATGGAGAATAACGAAATAGGTGCTTCTATATTTTTCCTTACAGCCTTTGATGCCGATATTGGAATGAACGCTCGACTGAAATACTCTCTCCTGGACACTCCGATTCAGAACGCCTCCGTGTTCAATTACATCTCTATTAAATCGGACACTGGTATCATATTCGCGCAGAGAGCTTTCGACTACGAGGAAATAAGAAACTTTCAGTTTCAAGCTCAGGTCATGGACTCTGGGACGCCATCACTCGCAAATAATGTTTCAGTGGATGTTATTATCCTCGATCAGAATGACAATGCTCCAATCATTGTGCAGCCATTAGTCGAATTTGGATCAACAGCAGTAGAGACAATATCCAGGTTTGCAGAACCAGGGTCTTTAGTGGCCAAGGTATCCGCCATTGACGCTGACGCCGGTCACAATGCTCGCCTTTCTTATTCGATTTTTCAAGCTACCCAGCATAATCTTTTTACTATTTCACCAGACTCTGGGGAGATTTGGACAATCCGCCGTATCGTTACTCGAGATGCCTCAAAGCAAAGGTTGGTGATTCTTGTAAAAGATAATGGATCACCATCTCTTTCTGCCTCAGTGACCATTATCTTATCTGTGATTGGTGGTGAAGCTGAAGCTTTCTCGAACATCAGTGGTTCATCTGAAAATCATGGATTCGAGCCAGATCTGAGCCTTTCTTTGGTCATCGCATTAGGATCCATTTCTAGCCTTTTTCTCGTCATTTTAGTTATTCTCGCGGTGAAGGTTCATAAAAGCAGGAATTCACTTGGTGGTCAGCACTGTTCTCTGGGAGTTTGTTGTTGCCTTGAAACCACACATTCTCTGAATGGAATTCAAAAGGCTAGTAGAAGCCTTCAGATACCCCCAAATTACGTTGAGGTATTCGGTGGCGACCCACTTTCTCAAAGTTTCCGCTATGAGTCATGTTCAACATTGCAGTCAATGAGGAGAGACTACATAAGTCCCAATACATCCAGGCCATCCACGGACAAAACGTATGCCCTGACTGATTATATTGGGAAACAGGATCCAGAGTTGCTGCATACTGAGAAGTTCAGCAACCCTTTGAGCAATGAGGTGAGTCACTTTGAAAATGGGAATAGGTTCTTGGCAGCTTTGATTTGTTTTTGTTTTATATTTTCAAGCAACGTGAGCATCACTGTTTAGCCAGCATTATTGTATGGCCCCAGTTGTCCTAAAGGAAGTATGTTCTAAGTGCTTTCCATGAGGGCCCTATATTTAGTAAGGAACTCCTCCGATTTGACTCCACAATGCTCCATGTTATACATCCAGACTAGGACAGTCTGTGCTATGTCAAGTTGCTTTTCCTGCATCCATTAGTCTTGTCCTTCTAGGTGCATTCGCAGTAGACTTGGTAAGTTGCTGCAATGCATCTTGTATGTGGTACACACTGTTGCCACTGTGCATTGATGGTGGAAGGAGTGGATATTGAAGATATTATGTGATATGTCTGTCAAAAAAGCTGCTTTGTCCTGGGTGGCGTTAAATATCCTGAGTGTTATTGGATATGCATACAACCAAGCAAATGGAATTCATTCCAACACAGTCCTAATTTGTGCCTTCACTCTTCTGGACGGGCCTGTGCAGTCAGGAGAGGCGATACCTGTTAAAAAAATTGTGGGTTCCGACTGTCTCTTGTAGCCACCATACTTTGCAGCTGGTTGTCAGTTAGCTCAGTTGGTTGGATGGCAGGTTTATAATGTAAAATAACACCAACAGGCGTTCAATTCCTGCATTAGTTGAGGTTCCCATGAATTATTCTGCTTCTTGAACTCTCCCACACATAAGGTTAAACCACCATCACTCAACCCTCCCAAATACGAGATTAATCCTAATGATCAGAAGGACTATGGCAACTTCACCTTTTACTATTTCAATTTCGGGTCAATTGGTAAACAATAAAGGTTGATCTTTGGATGTACAAAAAAAAATGCATCTTTTGCAAACTATTTAAGTGTTTATTTAGTGTATATAGATGCATACTTAATTTCCTGCATAATATCAATTTCTTCTCAGATTTTCCGATTCAATGGTGGTATCCCCAGAGATTTGTTTTTTTTAAATTTACTCATGGGGGTCGCTAACTGGCCACCATTTATTGCTAGTCCCCAGTTCACCTTGAAAAGGTGTTAGGGAACTGCCTTCTTAAACTATTGCAGTCCATTTGTTGTAGTTTGACCCACAATGCCATTAGGAAGGAATTCCAGGATTTTGACCCAGTGGTAGGCAATATAGTTCCAAGTCTGGATGGTAAGCGGCTTGGAGAGGAACTTATAGGTGGTGGTGTTCCCGTCTATCTACCACCCTTAACCTTCTGCGTGGGAGAGGTCATGGATTTGGAAGGTGCTGTCTAAGGAACTTTTATGAATTTCTGCAGCACTTCTTGTCGATGTCACACACTGCTGATACTGAGCATTGGTGGTGAAAGGAGTGGATCCTTATGGATGTGTTGCCAATCAAGTAGGTTGCTTCGCCCGGGTTGGTGTCAAGATTTTAGGGTTGCACCCATCCAAGCAAGTGGGGAATATTCTATCACACTGCTGACCTGTGTCTTGTAGGTAGTGGAGAGGCTTTGAGGAGTCAGGAGGTGAGTTAGTCACCATAATATTCTTAGCCTCCGACCATTCTTTTGTTCACAATCTATAACTTACAATCACCCTGTAATAGAAATGATATTATTAAGCTGGAGAGGGTTCAGAAGAGATTTACCAGGATGTTGCTGAGAATGCAGAGTTTAAGTTGTAAGGAGACGCTGCATCGTCTGGGAGTTTTTCACTGCAGCACAGAAGGTTGAGGGGTGACCTTATAGAGGCTTATCAAATCATGAGAGATATACATAAGGTGAATGGCAGATCTCTTTTCACTAGGGTGGAAGATTTCAAGGCCATGGTGCATAATTTTAAGGTGAAAGGATAAAACTTCTACAAAGACATGAGGAGTGCATTTTTATTGCAGAGAGTTGTTTGTGTGTGGAATGAACCTCCAGAGGAAATGGTGGGTGTGATTACATTGGCAACGTTTAGAAAATGTTTCACTGAGTACATGTACAAGTTTGGTTGGATATGGGCCAAGCAGAAGCAGGTGGGACTAGTTCAGTTTGCGATTATGGGTGGTGTGGAATGGTTGGCTAGAAAGGTCTGTTTCAATGCTGCATGACTCTATGACACTACTGTGATTAAATGTAATTTCAATAAGTTCTGAATTCATGTTTACTAGTTGTTCTGTGTTCACTATCGTTTTAGGATTCTTTTTAAGTATATAGTTGCTTATCTATTAGCATTGAAAATACAGACATGACAAAATACAAAGAACAGCGCAGCACAGGACAAGCCATTTGGCCCACCAAGACTGCAGCAACACATACTGCCTTTTGAAACTAAAAACTATTTTTCATCTACATGGTCTGTATCTATCTGTTCCCTACCTATTCACATATCTGACAAGATGCTGCTCAGTTGTTCTTATTGCAATTGCCTCCACCACATTCTCTGATAGCTCATTCCAGACATTGACCATCCACTGTTTAATAACATGCTTCTTCCATTTCCTTTAAATCTGTTTTAGCTTAAACCTGTCTTCCCTAGTAATTGACAGTTCTTCCTTTGGGAAAATACCCTGCCTATCCATCCAATCCGTGCCTCATTCACAACCCACACTCTCTCATCGTGGACATTCACTGTGCAGCAAAGACCTTTCGGTTTAGATGTAGCCACACAAGTACAGAGGATTGCAATTCTAACCAGAGGTTGTAAAGTAAGTATGTAACGGTTGGATTTGAAACTAATCCAAAGAAAGAAGATTTGAACTTGCTGATGGCTCTCACAGAAATATGAGCAAATTCAATTAATCTTCTTGATCGTTTTTGATTGTGTATTATATAATGCAGTAAACAGTAAACCCACTCTTGCATACATGTGATTAATTATATGAATTGAGGGGCTACGCTGTGTATTTGCACACTGTTTAGAATGCAAATGCGATGAGGCCTGGTACCCCAACCACTAAACAACACCTTACTCTCTATTTATTCCCATCTGTTAATCAACCCCAGAGAGAATAGTAAGCCAGCCACAAACCATCTTGCATCAGACACTTATACTTCAATAAAATCAAAATCTTTGAGAAAAATTCAACAGATCTGTTTGCATCTGAAGAGAGAGAAACAGAGTTCATGTTTTGAATCCAATATGACTTTGCATCGAACATACCATAAAAATTAAAACGTTAACTCTGTTTCTGACTCTAAGATTCTGCCAGACCTATTGAGTTTCTCCAGCACGTTTTGTTTTTAATTCAGATCTCCAGTATCCACAATATTTAACGTTATCATACTTGTCAACTATATCTTTACTTCAAGTGATCCTGTTATTGAGTCATAAAATGTTGTCACAGTGGATGAGTAAGTAATAAATAGTAAATGTTGATAAGTCGATGGTTAAATTAATTAAGCACATTTGAATGGTGAAGCACCAGAAAATGAATGGATAGTGTAAAGAAATGTGCTTCGCAGAAAAAAAAGGTAATCCTGAACTGGTTAGCCACTATAAGCTATCTCACAAGTAATATTCCCAAAAAGGGAACTAAAATTACAAACGAAATAAAAACGAAATAATTGCACAACCATAAATCTTAAACTTACCTAAAAAAAACTGTCAAGACTTCAAGAAGTAGTCTGCACAGTGATTGATTGAATGTGAGAGCTCCCTACTGCCCAATCAGAAGCTGAAACGTGAGTGGAGTTCTTCACTATCGTCTTGCCTGCTCAAACATAATCAGATACAGTGGAGAATGGAATGGCGAACTGTGGACTATTTGTAAGGTTTATGAGGTTATTGACGTTTTTCAGAAAAATAGTAATGTTTGTCGGGAAAGTCTCAATGAAGTGCAAAACCTGAATATATTTTATGCAGATTATCACAAAATGAGTTGTTAGGGGATGGAATGCACTCCATGAAAATGTGGTGGAGGCAGTTTTGATTGAGGCATTCAAGAGACCATTGCATTTTTTAAAACATTATGACGTGGGAAAAGGTAGTCTATTGAAACTAGGTAATGCAATTGGAGTAGATGAAAGAGAAAATTCAGACACAATATACTGAATTTTCTCTTTCTGCTTTGTCATAATTCTGTGATTCTTTGATATCGTTATCAAAACTATTTAATATCCATTTCAATACATTACATATAAGACTTGCTTTGAATTTTGTCACTCACAGTAGTTCATGTGTTTCATATGAAATTGGAATTGTTGTGTAAAATTGTGATTGTTTTACCAGTAGACAAGAGGATTTGGCTATTTTAGGAGCTGTTAATCTAAAAAGAACTGATTTTAAATCCTTATAGCTGTGGGATTGATATAATCTCATCCAGGAAATGGCAACTTAGTTTACACTTACATACTTGAATCTTCTGGTCTCTTGTCAGGGAAGAGATTCTGGTGCTTTCACGGGTTATTTGTATGCTTTGACTTCACAAGGTGTTTACATTTCACGACAGAGTTTGAAGAGCAAGGAAGACACTTCTGATTCATTTCCTGGAACACAAGAGTTCTTTGAGGAAGTGACCAAGATGATAGATGAAAGAAGGGCTGTAGATGTCAGATACATGGACTTTAGTAAGGTGATTGATAATGTTCCTCATGGTAAACAAATGGAGAAAGTGAAGTCATATGGTGTGCAGAGTGTTCTAGCTAGATGGATAAAGAACTGACTGAGCAACAAGAGACAGAGAATAGGGAGTTTCTTGAAATGGAGCAAAGTTACCAGTAGGTTTCTACAGGGATCAATGCTGGGGCCATTGTTGTTTGTGATATACACACATGATCTGGAAGAGGACATTAATTGGTCTGATCAGTCAGTTTGCAGGTGACACAAAGATTTGTGGAGTAGCCGAAAGCATAGGGGACTGTCAAAGAATACAGGAGAATATAGATAGACTGGAGAGTTGGGCGGAGAAGTGGCAGATGGAGTTGAATCCAGGCAAATGTGAGGTGATGCATTTTTGGAACTCTAATTCTAGAACAAACATACTGTAAACGGAAGAGCCTTGGGAAAAGTTGATGAGCAAAGAGATCTGGGAGTTCAGGTCCATTGTACACTGAAGGTGGCTCCATAGGTAGATAGAATGGTCAAGAAGGTATGCTTGCCTTCATCGGACGAGGTATTGAGTGTAAGAGCTGGCAGGTCATGTTAAAATTGTACACGACTTATAGTGGCCCACATTTAGAATACTGTGTGCAGTTCTGGTCGCTACATTACCAAAAGGATGTGGACACTTTACGAGAATGCAGAAAAGATTTACAAGGATGTTGCCTGGTATGGAAGGTGCTATATATGATAGCAGTTGAGTAGTTTAGGATTGTTTTCATTAGAAAAAAGATATTGGGAGGGAACTTGATTGAGGACTACAAAATCATGAAGTATATAGACATAGGGGATCGAGATAAGCTTTTTTCCCAGGGTGAGGGATTCAATAACGAGAGGTCACACATTCAAGGTGAGAGATGAAACATTTCAGGGGAATACACGTGAAAAGTACTTTACAGCGAGGGTGATAGGTGCCTCTAACTCGTGGCCAGCAGAGGTAGTAGAGGCAGCCATGATAGATCCATTCAAGGTGCATCTGGACAGATGCAGGAGTAAATGGAGAGCAGAGGGATACAGATGCTTAAGAATTGGGCGATAGGTTTAGACAGTGGATATAGATTGGCTCAGACTGGGAGGGCCGAGGAGTCTGTTCCTGGGCTGTAAATTTCATTTGTTCCTTTTACACCACGTGGACTTTATGGAGCCAGTCTTGAATCCCTAGCTTTTAAAATGTTTCTGAATTACACGAGCATACTTTATTCATGTAAGTACATTTTTCAGTGAGCCAACATTGGGTGGATAGTCAGGTGAAAGAAAAATCCTTATTTCCATGGTGGCATTTTACAATTAGAAAAATTGTTTGAAGATATACAGTCAGACAACATAGAAACAGGCCCTTCCGTCAGACTCTTCTATCCTAACTAGGTTTCCGAAACTGAACTGCATTTGTCAAATATCCGGCTAAATCTTTCCTATTATTGTATCTGTGCGGACAGAGAAGTATCTATTTTGAAAAATAAATATGTATATGCAGGTATCATCAATTAAATGAAGAAAGTAAACCGGGAATGATCATAAACCAAATAGGTGAAAGCAGAAAAATGAAAATAAAACAGAAACTAAGGTCAGAACTAAACTATTTGGCTGTCTAGTCTGCTCCACCGTCCGATATGTTCATACCAAATCCTTTATTTTAAGACTTATTCCTCCTTTCTCCCCAATCACCTTGATGTATTTAACATCTAAATATTTATCTATCTCTTTCTGAAATACTTTAAATGGCATGACTCTCTTCGTCTTGTATGGCCGAGAAGCCCATAGCCTCAAAACCATTACAATGAAGAGGGGCTGCACAATGGCTCAATGGTTCACACTACTGTCTAAGTGCACCAGGGACCTGGATTCAATTCCAGCCACAAGCAACTGACTATGTGGAGTTTGCATATTCTCTCTGTTTCTGCTTGGTTTTCCAGTTTCCTCCCAGAGTCCAAAGATGTGCAAATTAGGTGGATTGGCCATGCTAAATTACCTGGATTGTTCAGGCATGTATATGTTAGGTGCATCAGCCATGGGAAATGTGGGGTTAGAGGGATGGACCTGAGTGGGATGTTCTTCAGAGGGTTTCTGTTAACTTTATGGGCCGAATGGCCTGTTTTCACACTGTGGACATTCTGTTCTATTCAGTCAATGTTTCCACATCTCAGTCTTAAATGGTCCATCCCAAATCCTAAGACTGTGACCCCTGGTTCTGGACATCCCAACAAGGAAAAACATCTTTCCCCTGCCCAGCCTGTTCAACATTACATGTTTCAATCAAATCTCCTCTCATCTTTATAAGCCCTCGTGATTGCAGAACTAGTCAAAGCTTCCCATGCGGTAATCCTACCACGACATTATTACTCAAGTGAAATCTCTTCCACAATCCCTCAATGACAAGTATATCCTTTCTTAGGGAGAGATAGTAAACCTTCATGCAATACTCAAGGTGCAATTTCACCAAGCCCTGTAATAGTAAGATATCCCTGTTTCTGAATGCATACCTTTTTAAAATGAAAGACGAAATCCCCTGCCTGACTTCATTCATTGACTGGCATACAATAACACCAGATTATTTTGTATATCCACATCTAGATGTTGCCTTGCATTCTTGCTTGTGACTCGCAATCCTACTCAGTTTTGAGTCATCACCAAACTTGGAAATGCTACATTACAATTGGTTCCCTCATTCAGGTCATTCATACATGCCATAAATAGTTGGGGCCCAAACACTGATCCCTGCAGAACCCCAGAACTCACTTCCTGCCAGTGAGAAAAAAAATACCCATTTTCTTTCACAATTTCTGTTTACTCTCTATTAATCAATTTTCAATCCATGACAACTTAATAACCTACATCAAATGCAACTTATTTTTGCTCACTAAATTCACTTTATCAGGTTCATTACACAACATCATATGGGTATTATTTTAACAAACTGAAAATGTGAATTTGGGCGCATTTGAAAGTGAATCATTTCGAACCCTGACAACCCTATGCTGGCATTCGTCAAATTCATTGCTTGAGCAGTTCTGAAATGGTCTTACTGGTCAAAAATACATTTTGTGCCTTCAAAATGGAATGCTGTCCCTCGTCTTTGGTGGCCTCTGTGTTTGCATGTTTTCGAATAAGTGATGGAACTACGTGTATCATTAAACTTAGAAAACAACTGTTCACATATGTGTGCTTTTAATGTTTTGAAAGCAACACATGACCTTAAAATAACACACTTTATAACTTGGACCAGAGTGTAAGACCTGGGTAAGGGATACGTAGTTCTGCATATGATTCTTCATAATCAATTGTGGCTCAAGGTTGAGGTATTTTACAGATTAATATATGTATTTTGCAGACAAAGGAAATTAATACAAGTGAAACTAGATCGTTATATGGAGCCCGAATTTATTGTCTTATGACCGTGGAGAGCAATGAAATGATTGCTGTTCCTATGGTGAGATATACCTAAATGGGGGACAGAATGCAATAATAAAATAACCATAGCTGAATTAATAAGTAAGTAATACTTACACACAAATGAGACAGATGGCGCATGTTCTTTTATTCTTATTTCTTCTAACATACGTAGTATGTTATTAGTTGGTTCGAGAAGGAATTTTGGGAATGGGGAGAAGCAATACCTTGACAAACATTTTCAATTTTTTTAATTGTGCAACAATAAATCTCGGTGTTTACACTCACCACAGAACGCCCAGCTTTAAGAAATCACCAATAATGTGATTGGTCGAATTTAAACATGCTGCTATTCACCAATCAGAAGCTGAGATGTGATTCGGGATCCGGACAGCCCCTTCACTACCCAGACACCACCACGTCTGATCAGACTTAGTGTACAATTGGATTGCAAGCGTCTCGGTACGAATTGTTCACGAATCTACAGAACATTTTAAAGAAAATAGAAGATTTGATTGATATAATCATAGCGATTCGCGAAACGTCCAGGTATTTACTACATCTCAGTTGCTTTCGATAGAAAAAACAATCATGTAGCTGTCAGGAGAATAACTAATGCTGCGGGTACATCCTGAAATAAGGGGAATGTTTGACTCTAGAAATGAGATATAAAATATATTGGCTTCTAAAATGCCAATTCTTGTACTGCATGTTCTCTTCTTGGAATCTAGTGTTTGGACAGATTCGTTATTTGATTCCTGAAGAACTGCAACTCGGCGCCTTTGTTGGGAATATCGCTGAGGATCTCAGCTTGGATGTAAAACAGCTCTCGGCTCGCAATTTGCGGATAGTAGCCGGGCCCAAGAAACAATATGTGGATATAAATTTGGACACTGGCATTTTAATTGTGACGAAAACAATTGACAGAGAAGAGATTTGCGGACAGAGCCTCAGTTGTGCGCTAAGCTTGGACGTTTTCCTTGAAAACCCTTTAAAGCTGTACCAGGTTACAGTGGAGATTCTCGATGTAAATGACAATGCTCCTAGCTTTCCAAATACACAATTCCACCTAGAAATGTCAGAGCGTACTATTCCAGGAACGCGCTTTCCACTCGAGTCTGCGCACGATCTGGACGTTGGAACTAACTCCGTACAAACCTACGAGCTCCTTCCAAACGATTATTTTATTCTCGATGTGCAAATGCGCGGTGGTAAAGTGAAGTCTCCCGTGCTGGTGCTGCAGAGCTCCTTGGATAGAGAAAAGGATTCTAGCTACAGGTTCACGCTGACAGCCAAGGATGGTGGTGTCCCTGTCAGATCGGGCACGTCTCAGGTCATAATCATCGTAAAGGACGTAAACGACCATGCTCCTATCTTCCCCCAGTCAGTTTATAGAGCCAGTCTATTGGAGAATGCAACCACAGGAACGCAGGTAATCAGATTAAATGCCACTGACTTGGATGATGGAGCGAACGGAGAGATCACCTATTCGTTTGTTAGCCACACTTCAGCTCGAGTTCGGGAACTGTTTGTCGTGAATTCCAGAACTGGTGAAATCAGCGTGAAAGGCAAGTTGGACTATGAAGAAAACGACGCCTTTGAAATTAACATACAAGCTACAGACGGAGGTCCTGACGCTCTGTCGGGGCACTGTGAGGTTTTGCTAAATATTATTGATGTGAATGACAATCCACCTGAAGTAACTTTAACGTCTTTATCGAGTATAGTCTCGGAAGATGCACCAGTCGAGACTGTAGTCGCTCTGTTCACTGCAGCAGACAAAGATTCGGGTACAAACGGGCAGGTAGAATGTCGTATTTCAAATAAGCTTCCATTTAAACTGGATTCCACTCTAAAGAATTATTATGGAATACTTGTTCATAGACCACTGGATCGTGAAAATACCGCCAAGTATGACGTTACTATAAAATGCTCAGATGCAGGAAATCCTCCTCTTACATCCGAGAAAACCATTCAGGTAGAGGTTTCCGATATAAATGACAATGCGCCCCATTTCAGGCAATCTTTATTTACAACAAACGTAATGGAGAATAATGCTGTAGGCGCTTCTATATTTTTCCTTACAGCCGTTGATGCCGATATTGGAATGAACGCTCGACTGAAATACTCTCTCCTGGACACTCCGATTCAGAACGTCTCCCTGTTCAATTACATCTCTATTAACTCGGACACTGGTGTCATTTTCGCTCAGAAATCTTTTGACTACGAGGAATTGCAAAACTTCCAGATTCAAGCTCATGTCATGGATTCTGGAACGCCATCACTCACAAGTAATGTTTCAGTGGATGTTATTATCCTCGATCAGAATGACAATGCTCCAGTCATTGTGCAGCCATTAGTCGAATCTGGGACAACAGCAGTCGATACAGTATCCAGGTTTGCAGAACCAGGGTCTTTAGTGGCCAAGGTATCCGCCACTGACGCTGACGCCGGTCAGAACTCTCGCCTTTCTTATTCGATTTTTCAAGCTACCCAGCATAATCTTTTTACCATTTCACGAGACTCTGGGGAGATTTGGACAATCCGTCGTATCGTTGCTCAAGATGCCTCAAAGCAAAGGTTGGTGATTCTGGTAAAAGATAATGGATCACCATCTCTTTCTGCCTCAGTCACCATTATCTTATCTGTGATTGGTGATGACGCTGAAACATTCTCCAACGTCATTGGTCCATCTGAAGACCACGGATTTAATCCTGATCTGAGCCTGTCCTTGGTCATCGCATTAGGAGCAATCTCAAGCATTTTTTTCGTCATTTTAGTTATTCTCGCGGTGAAGGTTCATAAAAGCAGGAGTTCGCTGAGAGGTCAGCACTGTTCCCTGGGAGTTTGTTGTTGCATTGAAACCACACATTCTCTGAATGGAATTCAAAAGGCTAGTAGAAACATACAGATTCCCCCAAATTACGTTGAGGTATTCGGTGGTGACCCACTTTCTCAGAGTTTCCGCTATGAGTCATGTTCAACGTTGCAATCAACGAGGCGAGACTTCGTAGCTCCTAACACACACAGGTCATCCACGGGCAAAACGTATGCCCAGAATGATCGTATTGGGAAACCGGATCCAGAGTTGCTGCATACTGAGAAGTTCAGCAACCCTTTGAACAATGAGGTGAGCCACTTCAAAAATGTGAATAGATTCCTCGCAGCTTTGATTTTTTGAAGAAATGTTATTCTTTGAAGCAACGTGAGCATCGCTGTTCGGCCAACTCTTTTATATGGCTCCAGGTGTCCTGAAAAAAGTGGTTTCTAAGTGTTTGCCTCGATTGGTATCTTCCATGTGGCGTTTGTGCATCCTCCCTCTCTTTAGAAAGGAGTTCCCACTATTTGACTCCACGACAATGTTGGAACCATATTTAGCTTCCAGGTCAGCATAGTCTGTGCTGTTTCAAGTGGCTTTACTCGCATCTGCTATTCTTGTCCTGCTAGGTGCTAAATGTTACGCATTTTCAAGGAATATCCAAGAGGCCTTGGTGAGTTTCTGCAGTGCATCTTACAGATGGTACACAGTGGTCATTGTGCATTGACGGTGGAGGGAGTAGATATTGAAGATATTATGTGGAATGTAAGTTAAATGGTCCTTGTTGGCATTACATTTCTTGAGTGTTACAGGAGATGCATACCTCCAGACAAATGGAACTCATTCCATTATACTCCTAATTTTTGCTTTAAAATGCTGGACTGCTCTGGAGAGTCAGGAGAAAGTGAGGACTGCAGATGCTGGAGATCAGCGCTTAAAAATGTGTTGCTGGAAAAGCGCAGCAGGTCAGGCAGCATCAAAGGAGCAGGAGAATCGACATTTTGGGCATAAGGGCTGAAGAAGGGCTTATGCCCGAAACATCGATTCTCCTGCTCCTTTGATGCTGCCTGACCTGCTGCGCTTTTCCAGCAACACATCTTTAAGCTGGAGAGTCAGGAGCTGAGATACTTGCCCAGAATTACTGGGGTTTGATCTCCTCTTCTCATCACCGTACTTGTCTCATTTTGCTTGTCTGTTCGCTCAGTTGGTGACATGGCTGGTTTGCAATGCAAAGCAACACCAACAGGTGTTCTATTCCTGAATTAGTTGAGGTTACCATGAAGGATGTTTCTTCTTGACCTCTCCCTCACCTGAGGCGTGGTGATCGTTCGGTTATACCATCGCTGGTCATCCGTCCCATATGAGAGAGCAGCCCTAATGATTAGTAGGACTATGTCAATTTTATCTTATACCATTTCAATTTCTAGTTGGTGAGTAAACAGCAGAAGGTTGATCTTTGGATGTAGCAAACAAATCAGAAATGCATCTTTGCAAATATGGGAATCTGAGTTTGTGACTATGAATATATAATTAATGTCATGTGTAATAACAATTCTTCTCAAAATTCCTGATTTATTGCTGCATGGTCATATCTCCAAACATTTTTTTTTAAATTCATTCATTGGACATGGGCATCGCTGGCTCACCAGCATTTAATGCCCGACCCCCTTTGACCCTGAGAAGGTGGTGGTGAGCTGACTTCCTGAACCAAGATGTGGGGTGGGGGGGGGGGGGGGGTGCCGATGTTGGACTGGGGTGGACATAATTAAAAATTTCACAACTCCAGGTTATAGTGTAAAAGGTTTATTTGGAAGTCCAAGCTTTAAGAGCACTGCTCCTTTGTTAGGTAGCTAGTCTTTTTTTTAACGCAGAGTATAATTCAGTGACTGTGCCTTTTTATTGTATTTAATAAAAATCCAAAACGTGTACAGTACTATTGTCTTCAAATGAAGATTTAAAATCTGAATTGACTATACTCAAAAAGCATGGAGGATATAAATCTTAATGCATTGCAAATAAACAGGATGTCCAGGATGTGCAAAGTAGGTCTCTAAGAAGTCTGATGACGAAACAAAATAAGGCCAAACAGTCTGTTTTACACGTGGAACAAGTAGTCAATAAGGTGCAGCATTTCATCCTACAGCTTTACTTAAAAGTACTTGGTAGTACAGAACTTAAAACAATACTAAAAGATAAAAGCTTGTTATGTTTCACAGTGCTGATGAGTTCAATCCAAAAGTGTGAACTTCTTTAGATTGCAAAATGCTTATCACTATTTGACAAAGAAGCAGCACTCTGAAAGCTTGTACTTCCAAAAAACCTGTGGGAATATAACCTGGTGTGGTGTGACTTTTAACTTCTCGAATCACAGCAGTCCATATGCTGTTGGTTAACACAGAATGCTGTTGGGAGGTATTTCAGGATTTTCACCCAGCAACAGACAATAAATTTAAATTTAGGATGGTGAGTGGCTTGGAGTGGAACCTATAGGTGGTGTTGTTCCCATGTATCTTCTTTATCCTTCTGCATGGAGGTGATCACAGATTTCGAATGTGCTGTCTCAGGAGCTTTCCTGAATTTCTACAGCGCATGTTGTCGAGAGTACACATTACTGCTCCTGAATATCGGTGGTGGAAGGAGTGGATGCTTTGGATGTGTTGCTAATCAAGTGGGCTGCTGTTTTTTCTGGATGTTGTCAAGATTTTTGAGTGTTTTTAGGTTAGCATTAATCCAGGACTCGTGCCTTGGAGATGGTGGATAGGCTTTGGGGAGTTGTGAAGTGAGTTACTTTCTAGTACTTGATCTGCCCTTTTTACAATCTACAATTTAAAATCACTCTGTTATAAGAAGGATATTATTAAGCTGGAGAAGGTTTAGAGGAGATTGACCAGGATGTTTCCTTGAACGGAGTGTGTGAGGTATTAGGAGAGGCACAATCAGGTGGGACATTTTCCACTGGAGCCTAGGAGGTTGAGGGTGAACTTACAGAGATTTGCAAAATCATAAGGCGTCCAGATAAGATGAAGAGCAGGTGTATTTTCACTGTGGTTGGAGATTTAAAGACCAAAGGACATATCTTTAAGGTGAGATGAGAAACATTTTCAAAAGGCAGGATGGGCAATTTTCTTTTACACAGAGAATGGTTCACCTGTGGAATGAACTTCCAGAGAAAGTGATGGATGTAATTACAGTTACAACATTTAAAAGGCGGTTAGATAAGTACATGAATAAGAAATATTTGGATGGATGTGGGCCAAACACAGGCAGGTGGGTCTAGGTTAGTTTGGGGTTCAGCGTAGAATAGTTGGACTGAAGGGTCTCAGTACTTAGAACTTAGAATCCCTACAGCGTGGAAACAGGCTCTTTGGCCCAACAACTTTATACCGACACTCTGAAGAGTATCCTGCCCAGACCCATTTCCCTACCCTTTTCCTCTACATTTACCCCTGACTAATGCACCTAACCTACACATCACTGGACTCTGTGGACAATTTCACATGGCTAATTCACCTAACCTGGACATCTTTGGATTGTGAGAAAAAACCGGAGCACCCAGAGGAAACCCACATAAACATGGGGAGAATGTGCAAACTCCATACAGACAGTCGCCCGAGGCTGGAATCAAACCAGGGTCCCTGACACTGTGAGGCAGCAGTCCAAACCACTGAGTCATTGTGCTGCCCAAACTGTATGACTTGACGAGTCTACTGTGATTAAGTGCAATTTCAGTACGTTATGAATTCATTTTTAGTAGTTGCTCTGTGGTCCACATCATTTAAGGGTTGTTTTTAAATGCATAGTTGCTTCTCTATAAGCATAGAAAGTGCACACTCTGCGAAAAAGAGCAATGAGCCATTTGGCCCACCATGAGTGTACAAAAAAATGATGCCTTTATAATCCAAAAATCTTTTGCAGCTACATGGTCTGCATCCTCCTGTTCCCTGCTTACTCATTTATCTATCAAGACAACTCTTAAACGTGGCTGTTGTATTCATTTTCACCACCTTCTCTGATAGCACAGTCGAAGCACTTAATACCCTTTGTATTTAAAAATTGCTTCCCACATATTCTTTAACCTTACTCTTTTATCTTAAACCTAGTAATTGACATTTCAACCCTGGGTGAGGGGGTGGGCTAGGGGGGAACACCCTGACTATCCATTCTATCCATTCTTCATCCACCACCTACACTCTGTAATCATTTATATTTTAAGTGTGTGATAAAGAATTAGATGTACCCACAGAAGTACAGAATATGTTCATTGACAGCAGGATTGCAGTCCCAACCAAGCTTGCAGACTAGTTGTGTAATAGCTGGATTTGAAATAGATCCAAACAACGAAGATTTAAACTTGCTGAGGGCTCTGACAGAAATGACTCTCCCCACCATTGTTTCGAGAAAAAAGTCGAGCAAAATCAATTAATAATTTTGATAACTCTGGAACTCCCCTAGACATGCAAATAAATTGCCCTATGTCTGTATAAATGCAATTGCAAGATTGCATCGAAGCAGTTAATGGTATATGCAGTACTTAAAGTCATGTATTCATATTATGGTCGTTTCCTGTATAATGCATTAAACAGTAAATCCCACGATTGCATGCATGGCGAGCAATAATATCAATTGAGGGATTATACCATCTATTTCCACATTGTTTGGCATACAAACTCGACCAGGCCTGTTTTTTCACCCACTGCACAATCCTCACACTTCCACCACTCTCATCCTTTCCCCAACCAATTAGTGAATACAAAGCCAGCCTTAATCCATCTTCCATCGGACACTGAAATTATACAGAAATAAAATCAAAATGTGTGAAAGAAACTCAGCATACCTGGTTACAGCTGACAGAGAAAAACAGCGTTCATATTTTGAGTGCAATATGACTCTCCATCGAACGTTTCACAAAAACTTAGAACATTAATTCTGTTTCTCTCCCAAAAGATTCTGCCAGACACATTCAGTTTCTCTAACATATTTTGCTTTGAATTCAGATCTACAGTGTTCACAGTATTTTACCTTTTATTTTACAGTAATCATACTTCTCAGCTACTTATTTGTTTAAAGTGATCCGGTTATTAAGTCCTAAAATATTGCTACATTTGGATGTGTACATAAATGTTAGCAAGTCGATGGTTAAATCTGGCATTTAAGCATATTTAAATCGAGAAGCATCAGAAAATGAATGGTTAGTGTAATAAGTAGGGTTTAAAGAAATGTGCTTAGTAGAAGGAGAAGGCAATCCTAATCTGGTTATACACTCGAAAACATCTCGCAAGTAATATTTCACCAAAAGGAACTGAAGCTATGTACGAAATAAAACATCTTATTTTTAATTGGACAACCATAAATGCCAAATTCAAATGAAAATTAATCTGTCAAGTCATTCCAGCTTTAAGAAGTCGTCTGTATGGCGATTGGTTAAACGTTAGAGCGCCCTATTGACCAATCAGAAGCTTAAATGTGAGTAGAGATCTTGACTGCCCCCTTGTCTCCTCGCACACCATCACGTACAGTGGAGAATGGAATGGCGAACTGCGGAACGTTTGTAATGTTTATGCGGTTACCGAGGATTTTCAGAAAAATAGGAATGTTTGTCGGGAAAAGCCTCAGTGAAGTGGAAAACCTACACGTATTTCATGCACAGTAGCATCGCTTCTCCCTGAAAATGATACATGAAGACCTCGATTTTAAGGACTGAATTAACCGCGCCGTACAGCACTGAAGCAATTGGAATGCTTTGTGCCGGCGATGGGATGTTATCAAATATTTTGGTGGCTTAATTGGCAACTGGTGTATTGTGTATCCCTATTCTGGGCTGTGATTTCTGGACAGATTCGTTATTCGATTCCCGAGGAGCTACAACCAGGCGCCTTTGTTGGAAATATTGCGAACGATCTGGGATTACGTGCAAAACAGCTCACGGCTCGCAATTTTCGGGTTGTGTCTGGTCCTCGGAAGCAATATTTGGAGGTAAACTTAAACAATGGGATTTTGTTTGTGAAAGAAAACATTGATAGGGAACAGCTCTGTGGATCGGGTCTCACGTGCATGTTATCTTTGGAGGCGGTGATTGAAAATCCCTTGACTGTGTATCACCTCGAAGTAGAGATTCTTGATGTAAACGACAATGCTCCTAGTTTTCCGAACAGTCAGTTTCGCCTTAAAATCTCAGAACTTGCTGCACCGGGGGCTCGCTTCGCCCTAGAATACGCGCACGATCCGGACGTTGGAACCAATTCTCTGCAAACCTATCAGCTGGTTGCTAACGAATATTTCGCATTGAACATTGAATCGCGAGGCGGCGACGGTAAGTTGCCTGTGTTAGTGCTAGAACGGCCCTTGGACAGAGAAACACACTCGACCCACCAGTTAGAACTAATTGCCAAAGACGGCGGGATTCCTCCAAAGTCAGGTACTGCTGAAATTATAGTTGTGGTGCAGGATGAGAATGATAACGCACCCGCCTTCCCAAACTCAGTTTACAAAATTAGTTTGTTAGAAAATGCACCTAAAGGAACGTTGGTTATCAAACTAAATGCCAGTGATATGGATGATGGTTCCAATGGAGAAGTATTGTACTCCTTCAGTAGTCATACCTCTGTTAGAGTCCGTGAACTGTTCGGTGTGGATTCTAAAACTGGTGAAGTCAGGGTTAAAGGGACTTTGGACTACGAAAAAGACAACGGCTTTGAGATTAACATGCAGGCACTGGACCAGGGTACTACTCCACACCCCGGGTACTGCCACATTCTGGTTAACATTATCGATGTGAATGATAACGCACCTGAGGTGATCCTAACTTCCTTGTTTAGTCCGCTCAGTGAAGACTCCAAACCCGGGACTGTGGTGGCTCTGGTCAGTGTGTCTGACCGAGATTCGGGAGAAAATGGACAGGTGACCTGTGAAATCGCAAATAACTTGCCATTCAGATTAGATTCGTCATTGAGGAACTATTACAGATTGCTGAGTCGTCAGCTGTTAGATCGAGAAAATGTCTCAAAATATGACGTTGGTATTCGCTGCAGTGATTCAGGATCTCCTCCTCTGACAGCCAGGAAAACGATTCGCGTGGAAATCTCCGATATAAACGACAATGCGCCACGCTTTACGCAGACTTCCTATACAGCCCAGGTGATGGAGAACAAAGCTATTGGGACTTCAATCTTCGCAGTGACGGCTCTTGATCCAGATTTGAACCAAAATGCCCGGTTATCTTACTCTATCCTTGATAGCCAGGTTCACAACGAGCCGGTGTCCACTTTCTTGAGTATCAACTCCAAAAATGGGGTAATTTATTCTCAAAGAACGTTTGATTACGAGCAACTGAGAAACTTTCAGGTTCAAATCCAGGCACGGGACTCTGGAGAGCCACCACTCACCAGCAATGCTTCTGTGGATATAATTATCCTGGACCAGAATGACCACGCCCCTGTGATCTTTCACCCTTCCATGGAGTACGGCTCAACAGCGTTGGAAACAGTGTCAAAGTTCGCAGAGCCAGGCTACCTGGTCACCAAGGTAACAGCTATGGATGTTGACTCGGGCCAGAATGGTCGACTGTCTTATCAGATTCTTCAATCTACTGACCCTGGACTTTTCACAATCTCACCTGATACAGGAGAAATTTGGACAATCCGTGGCTTTGCGAGCAAAGATGCAAAGAAACAAAGGATGGTTGTGTCTGTCAACGACAACGGAACGCCAATGCTTTCTGCCACAATGACTCTCATCTTGTCAGTGGTGGAGGGAGATGCAGAGATGCTCTCTGATATGAGCAACTTGTCCCAAGATTCTGGTTTGTCTAATCACACTAGTTTTTACATAGTTATATTTTTGGGCACTATTTCTGCCATTTTTCTAGTTGTTTTAATTGCACTTGCAATTGCAGTCCATAAAACCAGGAATGGGTTTGATGCTCCTCACTGTGCCCTGGACATGTGTTGCTGTTTCCGAGCAAGGAATTCGCTAAATGGGATTCAAAAAGCGAGTAGAAATATTCAGATACCTCCAAACTACATCGAGGTATTTGGAGGAGATCCACTTTCTCAGAGTTTCCGCTATGGGACTTGCTCGACATCAGGTTCGACGAAAGGAGAGTTGTACTCCAATCATTGTAGTTCATCCACGGGCAAGAATAATATCAGCAATGAAACAATGTGGGATCAAGAAAAACCACAAACACCACTTTCTAATTGTAGGAACATTAGTGAGGTGAGCCAGTTGTGATGCAACTTTTTGGTTTTGTCTAATCCCACAGATATCTATTGTAAAACATGCTGAAATGTTCTGTTTGGTAGATCTGTGCTGCAGAGATTTGTGAACTTCTCATTTCTATTTTTCTTTTTCTTTTCTGTGTATCATGTGCAAAGCAAAAACTCTAAACTCTAAACGGTATCTATGAGAGTGTTTCCACACGCAGAAAAGTGAAATCATTTGTAACTATTAGCATGTTTTAGCAGTTCACTTCCCATTCATTGGTGCATTTTACCAAGTCATTGTGTGTGCACATTACAGGCGCACTACAATCAAAACGAGGAAACGTGTGCAAACAAGGGCTTCTAAGTGATAAGAATTGGACGTTTTATCACGTACATTTGATAGATGACATAAAACTAAAAACTTGAAGGTGTGATGCATGATATTTCGTTTTGAGTGGCCGAAATTCGCTTTGATGAAGGTGTGTTAACGTCAAAGACCCACTATTAGAAAAAGGTATGCCTAACCAGGAGACAAAGCAAATAACGAACAGTATTGCAGTCAAATTCAGAAGATACATATACTTTTAGTGACGATGTCTATAGGTATGAAGTCTAGCTCAATATCCATAAGTGGTGCAAGAAGAAAAAAGGGTAATGTCCTAACTGAAATTGTTGAACAACGTGCTAATCAAATCAATACATTTCCTATATTGCCACAGTTAAATGTATTGGATTTTATATTGAGAAAAATATTAATTAATTAATTAATTAATAAGATTTATTTTCAAGGGTGCTGGGTGGGTTTTTCTTTAAACATTTTCATTAGAGTGGATTGTTGCTGGTGAGGTCGGCGTTTATTGCTCATTTCTAATTACCCTTAAGAAGATTGCAGTGATACTTTCTGAAATACCCGATGCAGTTCTGTGCAAATCATTATAGGAAGCATTGGAGCAGAGCAGAATAATTTAATATGATTTTTGGACAATAGCAGTTTCATAAGAAATTGTTAATCAATTTAAGATAATTTTATTAAGGGATAATATATTTTCTAGAAATGTACTAGGTTATGAAGGGACCTATAATCATAAAACACATAAATTGTTATTCTGGGAGTAATTTCAGAAAACAGAATATATCTTTGATAAAGATGCTGTAAGAAGGAAGAAAGAAAATCAAATTAGCAGTAAAGGGGAGTGCATGGAATGGATGGGCAGACAGTATAAAAGATGGGCAATGGTATTTATTAATTGGCTTAATTTGGTCAAGAAAAAAGACAACTTTATATGCTGTAAATGTGGCAGTCTGTCACGATACATGAAGATGAAAAATGTTTTTTTGAGGAGCAAATTTTTATTCGTAAAATATTGTGCTTTGTTCAGTTCCAACACTCAGAATAAAATTCACATTCCAGTTAAACAATTCAGAGCAATTTCAAATGCTGTCATGTTAGGTACATCACAGCAACCTGTGAGTAAAATTAGTAAATCAAAATAAGCAGCACGGGACTAAGATAATATAATAACATGGATTGGGCATTGATGAACAAGCTGGAAACAGAGAATAGAAATATTATTGGAGCATTCTCAGGTTGGAAGGCCCTGATCATTGGGGTATCACATAGATCCGTTCATGGACACTTGCTGTCACAAAATGTAATAATATGAGTGTAAGGATCAACTGTAAAATTTTAATAGTGCAGTCAACACAAAACTTGGTGGTAATTTGTGAGGAGAATTTAAAGATTCTTAAAGGGGACTTCAACAGTTAAGTGAGCAAGAACTTAGTAGATGAAATGTACCATGATCAGAGAGATAAGTGGACCAGAATTAATTTGGGGACGGGGAGTGAAGGAGCAAAATACTGCTTAACTGATGAGAAATTAGAAATTATTGATGTCCAAAGGTATCTTGGTGTCTGTGTTCGCATGTCACTGAAAACGTGTGCAGATGCAACAAGCAATTCAGAAGGCAAGCAATATGTTTGCCTTTCTCACAATAGGATTTTTTTAAAAAATCACTCATGGAACGGGGGTTTAGCAAGTTGGGTCGGCATATATTGGCCAGGTCTAGTTGCACATGAAATACTGGGGGGGAGCTAACTTCATGAATCATTGCAGTTCATTTGGTAAAGCAACACCATATTTGTATTTGGAAGGGAGTTCTTCGGTTTGGACATGGTGGCAGTGAAGTTTCAACAATATGTTTCAAAGTCAGGCTGGTGAGCAGCTTTGAAGAAACATGTAAGTGATGGTGCTCCCATGTATGTGGTGTACTTGTCCTTCCAAAGGGTAGTGGTTGTGAGTCAGTAAGGTGTTGTCAGAGAATGCAATTTCTACAATGTGGAGGCAGGCCATTCGGCTCATTGAGTCCACACTGAGACCCTGAGGAGCATCCCACCCGGTCACACCCATCCCTGTAATCCTGCATTTCCCATGGCAAATCCATTTAGCCTGTACATTATTGGACTTTGGGAGGAACCCTGACTATCCAAAGGAAACCTATACAGACGCAAGAAGAATATGTAAACATCACACAGACAGTTTTCCGAGGCTGGGATAGAACCCAGATCCCTAGTACTGTGAGGTATCAGTACTAACCACTGAGCTACCATGCCATCTAAGAGGCCTTGGTGAATTTTGGCAATACATGTTGTAGATGATACACACTGCTGTCACAAAGCATCAATGACGGAGGGAGAGATGTGGTGCCAATCTAGTGGAGTGTGTTGTCCCAGGGTGGTGTCAAGCTTCTTGAGTGCAGTTGGAGAAAAATGGGGAATTTTCGACCATACTGACCTGTCCCTTGTCCATGATGGGTGGTTTATTTTATGGCATACCAGAAAATAAATTTGTTGTTACAAGTGTCCTAACATCTGACCTGCTGGTGTAGCCACAGTATTTATCTAGTTGCTCCTGTTCAGTTTCTGGTCAATGATAACCTCCTAGATGTTGATAGGAGTTGCTGCCTAATTTGGTTCTAAGAGAAATTTAAGTCTTGTTTCAATTGTGTGGAACAGTGGTCAGATTGGACCTGTCATATTGTGTGCCTTTCTGGTCCCCTCTCTCTGAGGAAGCATATGCTCACCAGAGAGAGGGGGTGTAGTGGGTGTTCACTAGACTGACTCCTAGGATGATGGGATCATCCAGTAAGGAGACACTATGGAGCATAAGCCTTCATTCGTTGGAGATTGGAAAAATAACAGAATAACCCATAGCAATGTAGAAAAACCTTCAAGGCACAGGGCAGCGTTAATGCAGAAATTATGTTTCCTTTGGCTGTTAGCTCTAGAACCATGCGATGGAGTTTCAGAACAAAAGGCAGCTATTTTGGAATGAGAAGAGGAGGAGATCCTCACTCAGCGGTGATGAACTTTTGGGATTTTGTATCACAGATGGTTTTGCAGGTTAAAAACAGAGATTGGTAATTTCTCTCCATTATCTCAAACGTGATTAGCATTAGTGACTTGTTGTGAAATTGCTAATGACAAAAAACGCCAATCAAATTTATCTACCTGGCAATAATATCCAAAAGCCTGCGATTTAGGTGAGAATCATCAGAGTTTAACAAAATGAGACATGCATAAAAATCAAACAAGGAAGATCTGAAACAAAAAAAAAATGCTTGGGAAACTCAGAAGCTCTGGCAGCATCTGTGGATAGAAAGTGGAGCTAATATGTCAAGTCCAGTAACTGTGCTTTGGAATAAAAATGTGTTTCCTACCTTGCTTTCTAAGCGTTGTGGGTTGCAAATGTTCAGTGTATCCATAACTATATAAAAAAAAACAATTTTTAGAATCAAGAAAACTTCCAAAGAATTGAAATATTGTATTATGTTTTTGGCTGTACAACAAAAAATTGAAATAACAACGATTTAGGAAACATTGTAGCTTTAAGAGCTGAGCTGTATTCTGATTGGTTGAATATGAGTCTACCAATCAGAAGCTACTAGCTTACTGGTGATCCGGCCTGCCGCTTTCCTTCCCCTCCAACATCGCACTCCGCCCGAGACAATGTGAAATTGGGCAGCGAGCTACAGAGGGTTTGCAGTCGTTTCCGCGGATAGATTTGTAGGAGATTTTAACCACACAATGGAGGCCCTTCGGAAACCATTTCGACCATCTCTTAAAAGGTGAAGGTATTTTCCCTGCATTGTAGCCGTTTTAATAATGAAACTCGGCACAAATAATTTTAATCTAAGGAAACGCCGAACACCACGGAGCTGCGCTGAAACAATTGGAATGCTTAAAACTGGCAATGAGATGTTACAACATATTTTGCTTTTTAAAATGGATTCTGTTATGTTGCACGTTTATCTCTTGGGATCTAATTTTAGGAGAAATTCGTTATACGATTCCTGAAGAACTGCAACTGGGTGCATTCATTGGGAATATTGCAGATGATTTGGGATTAGATGTTCAGCAGCTTGCTGCTCGGAATTTTCGACTTGTTTCAACTCCAAGACAGCGATTTGTGGAAGTCAGTTTAGACAATGGGATTATGTTTGTAAATGAAAAAATCGACAGGGAACTGATCTGCGGCCCTAGCCTCACTTGCGTTATGTCTTTGGAAGCTGTGCTCGAAAATCCTTTGAATTTGTATCAGATTGAGGTAAAGATTCTCGATATAAACGACAACGCTCCCAGTTTTGCAAAAAGCCAGATCCGCCTTGAAATTTCTGAAGTTGCTGCGCCAGGAACGCGTTTTGCCCTGGAGTGTGCGCACGATCCGGATGTTGGAACTAACTCCGTACAGACTTACCAGCTGGTTGCAAATGAATACTTCTTGCTAAATACTGAGGCGGGCATGGGAGATGGAAAATTACCTGTGCTAGTCCTAGAAAAGCCCCTGGACAGAGAGAAGCAATCGACCCACAGGCTACTGCTGTTGGCCAAAGACGGCGGGGTACCCGAGAGGTCTGGTACTGCCCAGATCAATATCATTGTCGAAGATGCCAACGATAACACGCCTTTGTTCCCACAATCGGTTTACAGAGTCAGCCTGGCAGAGGATGTGACCAAAGGGGCCTTGGTCCTGCAGGTAAACGCCACGGATTTAGATGAGGGTTCTAATGGAGAGATTGTGTACTCTTTCAGTAGTCATACGTCTGCAAAAGTCCGTGAGCTGTTTGGTTTAGATTCTAAAACGGGCGAGATCAGAACCAAAGCGAATTTGGACTATGAGGATATTAATGTTTTTGAGCTTATCATACAAGCAAAGGACAAGGGACTTAATGCCAACCCAACATATTGTCATGTTGTGTTGAACATTATTGACGTCAATGATAATGTTCCTGAGGTGACACTGACATCCTTATCTAGCCCTGTTCCAGAAGACTCTCTGCCTGGGACAGTAGTAGCCCTGATCAGTGCGTCAGACAAAGATTCCGGAGCATATGGGCAGATGCAATGCAAAATCAGCAATCATCTTCCCTTTGCACTGGATTCGTCTTCGAAGAAATATTTACGGTTGATCACGCAGGAACGGCTGGACCGCGAATCCGTCTCTACCTATGAGGTGACTATCACTTGTAATGATGGAGGAATCCCGCCTTTCTCCGCCAACAAAACTATCCTAATTGAAGTTTCAGACAGGAATGACAACACGCCACAATTTGCGCAGCCATCCCTTACAGCGTACGTGATGGAGAATAACAAAATAGGTGCGTCCATTTTGTCTGTGTCAGCCTTGGATCCAGATCTAGGGCAAAACGGCCAGCTATCCTATTCTATCCTGGAGAGCCAGGTTCAGGGCGAATCGGTAAGCAGGTTCATCCACATAAATGCGGAGACTGGCGTGATATATTCCTACCGATCTTTTGACTACGAACAGTTAAAAAAGTTTCAGGTTCAAGTTCAGGCGCATGATCGTGGAGTCCCGCCACTTGCTAGCAGCGTCTCCATAGACATCATTATCCTTGACCAGAATGACAACGCACCAGTGATTGTGCACCCAATAACAGAGTATGGGGCAACAGTGAGAGAGACCCTATCCCGATTGGCTGACCCTGGGCATCTTGTGGCCAAGGTGACAGCCACTGATGCGGACTCTGGACAAAATGCTCGCCTATCCTATCGGATCCACGATAATAACTTGGGGCTTTTTACAATTTCACTGGAAACTGGTGAGATATGGACAACCCGGAGGATTACAAAGATAGATTCAAACGAGCAGAAATTGGTGATCTTTGTAAATGACAATGGAACACCAGCACTTACTGCGACAATGACTATCATCCTGTCGATGGCGGAAGGCAGCGCAGACATGTTCAACGACCCAGGCAGTTTAGCTGAAAGCCCTGGCTTCAATTCTGATACAAGCCTTTACTTGGTCATTTCTTTGGGAATTATTTCGTCGGTTTTTTTGGTGGTTTTAATCATACTGGCTGTTAAGGTTCATGAAAGCAGAACTATTTTTGATGGACACAAATATGTTTTGGGCACGTGTTGCTGCTTTGAATCGAGAAATGGAATACAGAAAGCCAGCCGGAACCTCCAGATAACTCCTAACTATGTTGAAGTATTTGGGGGCGACCCACTTTCCCAAAGTTTCCGCTATGACACATGTTCGCCAAAGAGGGACCTCCATTTCCCCAACACGTCCACAGGAAAGAATAACGCCTGGAGGGAAATCGCTTCAAACGGGGAGGAAGTTGTACTTGGTGAGGTGAGGCGCTTGGGTGGAAAGGAAAGGAAATATTAATCAAGCTTGGGCAACTGAATCGGCCTCAGGAATTTACAACACGTGTTTCACAGGTTCACACAATTTATTTTAGCTATTGCAGGCTGGTGCAGATGCCGGTTTGAAAACAGATACTTTAAATTTGTTTATCTGTAAATATCCACTATAACTGTCACTGTCATTGTAATTTGCCCCCACCGCCCACCAGCCCCTACCCGATTACGACACACGGTGGGCTAGAAGACAGATTGGGCTCTTCAATGCTACAGCTGATCATAACATCACGGTAAAAAAAAAGGAGCAGGTGTAGTTCATTATAGATTACGGATATCTGAATACGACCTCATTTCAAATTTCCTTCCAGCGCCCCGTAACGCTGACATCCCCTGTCCCCAAAAGTCGGTCTTAGACAACCTTGAATATATTTAATGGCCTCCACTACTCACTGTGGAAGAGAGCTTCAAAGACCAATGACCATCTGAACGAAGACATTCCCTTTCACCTCGATCTTAAGTCCAGTACCTTATCTTTAAACTGCGCCCCTAAGCATCCTCTCCATCAAGTCTCCTCAGAAGATTTCATTGCGTTTCATTAGGATCACTGGTCATTCTTTTAAAATCAATGATTATAGGCTCCATCAATTTCTTCAGTATGCAGGTTTAACAGCATATCATTGATCATTCGTCCCTCAGTTGTGAAACAAAGGATGTCAGTGGAGCACTCAAATTTGCATTAGCCCACTGAGTGTTGTAATGGGGGTCAGGAGTGTACAGTGCAATGCTAATTACAGTTTCATTTCCTGGAGGTGAAGTAAAAACAGTTGCTACCCATATTCTGGCCATTAAGTTATAATTGTTGCAAACATATTTCAATTTGATGTTGAGGCAACTGATGGAATTCTTTTACATTCTTTTCAAGAAGCTTGATTAAACTTCACATGTCCTGTCTAAGAACGTAATGCAGAAGAGCAGAAGGAAGCCATTTAGCCCATCGTTCCTACTCTGCCATTCAGAGAGACTGTGGCTGAAATTATTTCTTCCTAATCGTATTTTAACAATTTTATGTCCAATTGAATTAGACGTACTTAATAGAGAAATCAATCAGGCCACGTGAACTTCATGGTGGTGGAAACATTCAGCTCATCAATTAAATATGCAGTGAAGTGAACGCTTTGGTCAGATTTTAATCTCTTAGAAGCCAATGAAATTTCAGATCTCTTTAGAACATAATTATCAATACAAATGAGTGATACAGCAAAAAAATAATGAAGAAAATGGTTGTTTTGATTTTACATTGCACAACAATAAATGTAACTATTGAGCAAAGGTTTAGAAATGCATTCCAGCTTTAAGAGATGTTCAGTGTCGTGATTGGTTAAAAGTGAGTCTGTCTTTTCCTCCAATGAGTAGTTGCAATGTTACTGGAGATCCTTACTGCCCTACCCTCCCCTTCCGCCATTGCATCCGACCAGATAGAGCTTGGGTAGAGCTGCGTCTCGTTATATTAGGTTTTCTACTTTTCAGATTTCAGAAACAATAAGAAGGTTTGTTCGCAATAATATCACAGTTTTGTTTTATTTTACAACTATGTTGGTCAGGAAAGTTAACTGTTTCGCCAAAATGGAAACATAATTGATTCTTTTGCCGGGATTTTTTTGTTGTTCTACGGCTCTTGAATGAGCTGAAACGCTTTGTGCTGGAAATGGAGCATTGTAAAGCATATTGGCTATTGAAATGGCAACATTTATACTGTATTATCTTTTCCTGGGAACTAGCCTATGGACAGATGCGTTATTCGATTCCTGAGGAACTGAATCTGGGCGCTTTTGTTGGAAATATCGCCGAGGATTTGGTTTTGGATAAAAATGAGCTCTCAGCTCGCGGCTTTCACATTGTGGCTAGTCCCAGTAAGCAGTATCTGGACGTGAATTTAGACAATGGGAATTTGCTTGTAAAGGAAAAAATAGACAGAGAGCAGCTCTGTGGGCCAGCTCTCACTTGTACATTGTCCTTGGAAGCTGTGATTGAAAATCCCCTGAACGTGTACCATTTTCAAGTGGAGATTCTGGATGTGAATGACAACTCTCCGCGTTTCCCAGAGAGTCAGTTCCGTGTGGAAATCTCAGAGGTGGCTGCTCCTGGAACCCGATTTGCTCTGGAGTGTGCGTTCGACCCGGACATTGGAACCAATTCCGTTCAGAACTACCAGCTGTCAACCAACCGTTATTTCAACTTGGACGTGGAAACGCGCAGTGGGGACGGAAAGCTACCCGTTTTAGTCTTGGAAAGAACTTTGGACAGAGAACAGCAAAATATGCACAGGTTAGTGTTAACTGCTAAAGATGGAGGCATCCCTGAGAGATCTGGCACTGCTGAAATAGTAATCGCAGTGGAAGATGCCAATGACAATGCACCTGTTTTCCCGCAGTCGGTCTATAAGGTCAGTTTGTTGGAGAATGTACCTACAGGTAGTTTCGTGACGAATCTAGAGGCATCTGATTTGGATATTGGTCTCAACGGGCAGATAGTGTATTCATTTAGCAGTCACACTTCTAACAGAGTCCGAGAACATTTTGCATTGGATCCAAAAACTGGTGAAATCAAAACTAAGAAGAATTTGAACTATGAAGAAAACAGCGTTTTTGAGATTAATGTACAAGCAAAGGACAGAGGACCTTATGCAACTCCTGTGTACTGTCACGTGTTGGTTGACATCGTTGATGTCAACGACAACTCTCCTGAAGTGACCCTAACTTCTCTCTTCAGTCCTGTCGGTGAAGACTCCATCCCGGATACGGTGGTGGCTCTGATCAGTTCAACAGACAAAGACTCAGGAGAAAACGGACACGTGCAATGTCAAATCTCAAACAGTCTTCCTTTTAAGCTGGATTCCTCCTTACGTGGCTATTATAGATTGGTTACTAGTGAGACACTGGACCGGGAACATTTATCGAACTACAATGTAACTATCGTGTGCAGAGATGGGGGATCCCCTCCACTCACAGTCAACAAAACCATTCAGTTGGAGATTTCAGATGTGAATGACAACCCACCGCAGTTCAGGCAACCTTTATATACAGCTCGCGTGATGGAGAACAGCGCTATTGGTGAGTCTATATTCTCGGTCACTGCTTTTGATCCCGATTTAAATGAGAACGCACGTCTGTCCTATCACATCTCGGAGACTCTCATTTATGGCATGCCAGCATCCACTTATGTCTCTATTAACTCGGATAGTGGTGTCATATACGCTCAGCGAACGTTTGACTACGAGCATCTCAAAAAATTTCAAATCCAAGTTCTGGCATTTGACTCTGGAGAACCGCCCCTTTCTGGCAACACTTCCGTGCATATAATTATTCTTGACCAGAATGACAACGCTCCGGTGATCGTTCATCCCTTGCCCGAGTTCGGTTCCACGGTGTTGGAGACGGTATCCCGGTTCGCAGAGCCAGGCTACCTGGTTGCCAAAGTTTCTGCTACCGACGCTGACTCCGGTCAGAACGCACGCCTCACTTATCAGATTCTGCAAGCTACTGACGCTGGCCTTTTCACCATTTCACCAGATACGGGGGAGATCTGGACAATACGCAACGTCGTGAATAAGGACGCTTCGAAGCAGAAGTTGGTAATTGGGGTTAAAGACAACGGAATACCTCCGCTGACAGCCACAGTAACGTTCATGTTGTCTGTGACGGGAACGGATGTACAAATGCTCTCTGATGTGACCAGCAAGAACACCGGGTCCGTTTCCGATACCAGTTTTTACCTGGTGATAACTTTAGGCCTCACCTCCTCCATTTTTCTCGCGATTTTGATTACCCTTGCGATTAAGGTGTACAACAGATCTTCCCTAGAAACCTGTGGCTGTTTTACTGCAAGGAACTCCCGAAGTGGAGTTCGGAGAAGCAGTAGAAACCTCCAGATACCAGCGAACTATGTTGAAGTGTTTGGGGGTGATCCACTTTCTCAGAGTTTCCGTTACGATACATGCTCATCATCATATTCCACAAAGAGAAATTTCTTGTCTTCCAACAGAGGCAGTATGTCTGCCCGGAAGAACAACATCCTGAGTGGTGATTGGGGGAATGGAGACACCCCACGAACACCAACCCATGCGCAGTGCAGAAACACTGTGATTTCTGAGGTGAGGTTCTTATTCGAAAGTGAAAAGAACGCCTCATGGGTTTGATTTGGAGGTACAGCTGTCCTCGGGAAACATGTCGATCATGGATCTGGGTTAGGAAATGCACAAGAGGGAATCCTTTCATTCGGCTTTGTTGTCTGAAGGCCCAGTGGCTAATTCTGGACCAGCTCCTATGCTAATGAATAAGTTGTCCTTAGGTGCGTTCACATGGCTTTACCCATCACGTTGATTGTATCGGTTAGAGAAAGGTACCATTAAGTATGTGTGTTCAAAGCAAAATTCAAAAACCAGAAGCGCCACCTGCAAACGATATCATCTATACATTAGAATAGAAGGAAATGATAGCTTGCTCTGGAATTCATCCTGGTCTGTGAGGATAAAATAAGTTAAGCAGCAGTGCTGTGATGATGGTTCTACATGTTGTTGCAATGTGTTACAGTTTAGGATTTATACTTTTAAGCAGAATTAAAACATTTCATATTTCACTGGTGTGGGGGGGGGGGATATTCTGACCAGCAGACAGTCAAATGAAATAACTGAAGTGTTCTGAAGAAGAGTCACTTACTCGAAATTTAACCCTGCTTTCTCTCCACAGATGCTACCAGGCCTGCTGGGTTTCTACAGCAATTTGTGCCTTTGAAACTGAAATAACTGGATGGACTCAGTGGAGATTAAATATTACATGTGAACAAAGTGAGAAATGTGTACTGAAAGGCAGGGTTCTTTGAGGTTTCAGTCACGTGGTGTAACACCTCATTAGGGAAGAGATAAAATAATTTCAGATTTTTAAGTTAGGTTTGAAGAAAAAATCTTTTGACAATCCACTAAAATATGGAGGGCGAGTCACCAAAATAATGTAGGAAAGAAGAATAAGAGAAATTTAGATTGCACAATGCTAAATGTTAATATCACTGAGTTATTTACAGAGACATTCCGGCTTTAAGAAATGGTCCGCATGGTGATTGGTTGAATCCCCATTCACCAATGAAAACCTGTAATGTGTCTGGAGATCTTTACTGCCCCCTTCCTTCCCCAACCACCATTACGTACGATCAGATACAGTGTAAACCCCGCATAATGAGCTGCGTAGCGCTACACCGGGTGTAATATCCTTATATATTGGCAATTTTACAAAGAAATAAGAAGAGATCGACTTCTCAGTGATATGTGAAAAATACAGGTATTTTCATATAATATTGTTCCTTTTTTATCGTTGAAAATCGTTAAAACGGAATCTTATTCCAAGGAATCACTGAATGGCGAGACGCGTTGAAGCATTTGGAATGCATTGTGCGGGAAATGGGATTTTCTGAAATACACTGGCTGTTGAAATGGTCACTTTTATTCTTGGTGTTACCCTCCTGGGTAGTTGTTTCGGGACAGATTCGCTATTCAATTCCTGAAGAACTGCAACTGGGCGCCTTTGTTGGGAACATCGCAGATGATTTGGATTTAGACGTGAACGAGCTCAAAGCTCGCAGTTTTCGGATTGTGCCTGGGCCCAGGAAGCAGTATCTGGATGTAAACGTGGACAATGGGATATTATTTGTGAAAGATAGAATTGACAGAGAACAGCTCTGTGGGCCAAACCTGATATGCAGCTTGTCCTTAGAAGCCGTGATTGAAAACCCTTTAAACGTGTATCATTTCCAAGTTGACATTCTGGATGTAAATGACAACGCTCCCAGGTTCCCAAAAAGTCAATTCCGATTAGAAATCTCAGAGGTGGCCGTACAAGGAGCGCGTTTTGCCCTGGAATCGGCGCAGGACCCAGATGTTGGAACTAACACTTTACAGACCTACCAGTTAGTCAGTAACGAATATTTCACAATAGACATCCAGTCGCGCAGTGGAGATGGCAAATTGCCAGTGTTAGTGTTGCAAAAGACGCTGGACAGGGAAAAACAAAAAACACACAGGCTAGTGCTAATTGCCAAGGACGGGGGAGTCCCTCAAAAATCTGGAACTGCTCAGGTAATTATTATCGTACAAGATGCGAACGACAACGCGCCAGTGTTCCCACAGTCAGTGTATAGGGTGAGGCTGCTTGAAAATGCATCGAAAGGCACTCTTGTCATCAAACTAAACGCAACTGACTTGGACGATGGCCCCAATGGAGAAATTGTATATTCGTTTAGTAGTCACGCCTCTACCAGAGTCCGTGAACTGTTTAATGTGGATTCCAGAAGTGGGGAGATTACAATCAAAGGCAACTTGAACTATGAAGAAAACCGTGTTTTTGAAATTAATGTACAAGCGATGAACAAGGTGCCTTACGCAACTCCTGTATACTGTGATGTTCTGGTTAACATTACTGATGTTAATGATAACCCACCTGAGGTAACTTTGAATTCTCTGTTCAGTCCTGTTAGTGAAGACTCCCCGCCTGGGACAGTGCTGGCCCTGTTTAGTGTGGAAGACAAAGACTCGGGACATAATGGACAGGTCCAATGCCAAATTACAAATGGTTCTCCTTTCAGACTAGATTCTTCTGTGAAGAATTATTACAGGCTGCTCACTCAGCAGCCACTCGATCGCGAAAAAACGTCAGAGTACGACCTTACAATCCTGTGTAGCGACAGAGGAATCCCTCCTCTCTCAGCCAAGAAATCCATCCGCGTGGAAGTTTCCGATATCAATGATAATACGCCACGTTTTACACAACCTTCATACACAGCCTATGTGATGGAGAACAACGTTATCGGTTCCTCTATTTTCACCGTGACAGCCTTCGATCCAGACTTAAACCAGAACTCTCGACTCTCCTACTCCATCCTGGAAACTGGGGATCAGGATTTACCAACATCCGCCTATGTGCAGATTAATGCAGAAACTGGCGTGATATATTCGCAGGCAACATTTGACTACGAGCAGCTTAAAAACTTTCAGGTTCACGTGCGAGCACAGGACTCTGGAGCTGTACCGCTGACCAGCAACGCCTCAGTTCAGTTTATTATCCTTGATCAAAATGACAATGCACCAGTGTTCACAATGCCATCACCAGAGTATGACTCAACGGCGATAGAGACAGTTTCGAGATCCACCGAGCCAGGATACTTGGTTGCAAAAGTGTCCGCAACCGACGCGGACTCCGGCCAGAATGGTCGCCTTGTTTACCAGATTTTTCAGTCTACTGACCCGGGACTATTTACAATTTCAGCGGACTCGGGGGAAATATGGACAGTTCGTGGTATCCTGGACAAGGATCTCAGTAAGCAAAGGTTGGTCATTATCGTAAAAGACAGTGGAGGCCCACCACTTACAGCAACAATGACCATCATTATATCAGTGGAACCAAGTAAAACAGGAATGTTATCCGAAATGGACAGTTTACCAAAAGGAGCTGCTTTGGGCTTGGTTACAAACTTTTACTTGGTTATAGGTTTGGGGTTACTCTCGATCATTTTTCTAGTGATTTTAGTTATTCTCGCCGTTATGGTTTACAAAAACAGACCTGGTGTTGACCGCCGGAGCTCGAGTCAGGGCACTTGCTGTTGTTTTGAGGCAAGAACTCACAAGGCCAGGCGGAGCCTTCAGATTCCTCCGAACTACGTGGAAGTGTTTGGGGGCGACCCACTTTCTCAAAGTTTCCGCTACGAGACGTGCTCGTCTTCAGATACGCTGAAGAGAGACTTCATGTTTCGCAGCATGCGCAGTTCACATGCCGGAAAAGCCGCCCCTACTGGCAAAGACCCCTCACCACTGTTGAATTCTGCAAATTCTAGAAACACTGTTAACAGTGAGGTGAGACACCCGCCTTCTGGGTGGGTGGGGTGTAATATTTTATTGGCAGATATACAAATGTCAAGCTGAGGTTATGTACATGTGGATATGACGCGATGGGAGATATTTTGCCCGGGTTTTCAAGATTCCTCGCTTTTCAAATTTCTCACCATCTCAACATCCCTAGCCAGGATCGAGTCCAGATACTTTCCTTCATGATTAATCCGTTATATTTATCATTGTAATTATTGTTCTATTTAAACGTTTTATAATGCTTGCCGTATCTTGTGAATAGCAGAGTAATTCATTGTTCTCGACATAAAAAAGTAAGAGTTTTAAGACGCTGAGATTATGTTTTCCCTCCCTTGAGTCAATACTACTGGTCATAATCTCAAGGTGATGGCTCAGTCATATAACACTAACATGGAGAGAAAACTAGAGAAATAGGGAAGATGGTGGAATTGTGGTATATCACTGGTATTCCAGAGTCCGAATGGATTTGAATTCAATCCATTAAATCTGGAATATAAGGCTGGCCTAAGTAATGGTGACTAGGAAATTATCATCGATTGCTGTACAATTTCTATTTGGTTCACGAATGTACTTTGTATAAGGAAACTTGCCAGCCTTGTTTAGTCTGCTCTACATGTGACTTCAGGCACAAAGCAATGTGATTGACTCTTAAGTGTACTCTGAAATGACCTAATAAATTATTTAGTGCAAGGGTAATTTGGGGTAAACAACAAAAATTGTTCTTGCCAGTGACATCCACATGCCATGAAAGAGTAAACAAAAATATCTCGGAGGATTCTGAATTTCCTACCCAGCAGAAATGTGGATGTTCAGTCAAGTATATTCAGGATTGAGATTGGTTTGAGCACATGAACTGAACCAAGGGATATGGGGAGATCGTGAAAAAGTGCAATTAATGAAGATGTTGAGTCATGTTCTTATTGAAGGGGGAAGAAGTTCGAATGCCCCTGTAGGCTACTCATAACATTTCTTATGTTCTTGTGTATCAATACCTATGACAGTGGAAGCAAGTGATCGTTTTCGAAAGAATTTGTACCTGCGTAACAGACAATCTCATATATGTACTTTATATGGGGTCACCTGTACGTGCCATACGGTTAACAAAAAGAAACTGCTGTACCATTTACCTGCAATAATAACCAAGATTATTAACCTTGCTATTTTGTCAGAAAATGTTATTGTATTGTTTAAAAACTCTTTGATAGAACAATGATTGGCGTTAAAATGTTGAACGAAAGAAGTGGAAATATTTTTGGTTGTACAACCATAAATATTGCTTTTACGCAAAAGTTTGCAAAGACATTCGAGCTTTAAGCAATGCCTAGGACAGTGATTGGCTGAATGTGAACATGCCTACGTTCACCAATCAGAAGCTAGAACTTGCCTGGAGATCTCTTTGCCCACCCCATCCACCATCAACGTTAACATCGGCGACAGTGTAAAAATGGACAGCAAGCTGTGTGTTGCTCTATTTCGATTTGCACGTACATCTACGGATGATCTTAGAATTAATAAGAACGGTCGTCACAAATAAGGCCAGGATGTACAAATAATACAGGTATATTGCAAATTATACCTCACATAAAATGATATATAGAGAAGTTTATTCAGACGAGTTGGCAAACGGTGCGGTGCTGCGCTGAAGCATTTGAAATGTTTTGTCGCTGGAAATGGGATATTATAGAATATACTGGTTGGTAAAATGGCAACTGTTGTACTGTGTATTTCCCTCCTGGATTCTGGTTTCGGGGCAGATTCGTTACTCGATTCCTGAAGAGCTACAACTGGGTGCCTTTGTTGGAAACATCGCCGAGGATTTGGGTTTAAATGTGAAAGAGCTCTCACCTCGGAATTTTCGAATTGCTCCCGGTCCCAACAAAAGGTATTTGGACGTAAATTTAGACAACGGGATTTTGTTTGTGAAGGAGACAATTGACAGAGAGCAGCTCTGTGGGTCGAGTCTCACTTGCCTGTTGTCTGTAGAGGCTGTGATCGAGAGTCCTTTGAACGTCTACCGAGTTGAGGTGGAGGTTTGGGATATAAATGACAACGCTCCCCATTTTCCAAAGAACGAAATCCGCCTTGAAATCTTTGAAGTGGCCGTACCGGGAGCGCGCTTCCCTCTCGAGTGCGCGCACGACCCTGACGTTGGAACCAATTCCCTACAAAGCTACCGATTGCTTGGGAACCAGTACTTCGGCTTGGACATTGAAACCCGCAATGGGGACGAGAAGCTGCCGGTGCTGATGCTCGAAAAGACACTAGATCGAGAGAAAGAATCAACCCACAGGTTAGAACTAATTGCCAAGGATGGCGGGATCCCTCCGCGGTCCAGCACTGCTCAAATAATAATCACGGTGCAGGACGCCAATGACAACTCTCCTGTCTTCTCTCAATCAGTTTACAGGGTCAGCCTGAATGAAAATGTGCCCAAAGGAACAGTGGTGATCAAACTGAACGCAACTGATTTGGATGATGGTTCCAATGGTGAGATAGAATATTCTTTTACCAGTCATACGTCAGCGACAGTGCGTGAGTTGTTTCATCTGGACTCCAGAACCGGGGAGATCAGAGTGAAAGGGAATTTGAACTATGAACAAAACAGTGCTTTTGAGATCAATGTTCAGGCAATGGATCGGGGCTCTGCGCCACTGCCAGTGTACTGTCACATACACGTCGATGTTATCGATGTGAATGATAACTCACCAGAGGTGTTAGTGACTTCTTTGTTCAGTCCAGTTCGTGAAGACGCTGTTCCCGGGACTGTGGTAGCTCTGATCAGCACCACCGACAAAGACTCAGGAGAAAATGGGCAGGTCCATTGCCAAATCCCAGATAACATTCCATTTGAGTTGAATTCGCCTTTAAAGAACTATTACAAATTGTTAACCCAGCAGGGACTGGATCGGGAAACCGCCTCCAAGTACGACATCACTATCCTCTGTAGTGATTCAAGCTCGAACCCACTATCTTCCAAGAAAACATTGCGGGTGGAGGTCTCCGATATAAATGACAACGCGCCACGCTTTAAACAGTCCAGGTATACAGCCTATGTGATGGAGAACAATGTTATCGGAGGGTCAATCTTTTCTGTGACAGCGTCTGATCCGGATGTTAACGAGAATGGTCAAATATCTTACTCCATTGCGACTAAACAGATTCAAGACGAGCCAGTGACTAGCTACGTGCGTATTAATTCGAAGAACGGAGTCATATTTTCTCGGACAACATTCGATTATGAAAAACTTAAAAACTTTCAGTTGCAAGTTCAGGCACAGGATTCTGGAGTCCCAGCACTCAGCAGCAACGTTTCAGTGGATGTTGTTATCCTTGACCAGAACGACAATGCTCCAATGATTCTGCACCCACTGCCTGAGTATGGTTCAACAGCAATAGAGACAATGTCCCATTGGGCAGAACCAGGATACCTGGTTACCAAGGTATCTGCCATTGATGCTGACTCTGGTCAGAACTCTCGCCTATCTTACCAGATTATTCAGACTACTGACCCTGGGCTTTTTACGATTTCGCCAGATACTGGCGAAATCTGGACAGTCCGTAGAATTGAGAGCAGAGATTCAATAAAACAGAGTTTAATAATTATTATAAAAGACAACGGAACACCGCCACTTTCAGCGTCCATGACGATCAGTATATCGGTGGTGGATGGGGATGCACAGTTGCCTCCTGATGCCGGAAGTTTAACTGAAGGTCCCGGGTTCCCTTCCGATTTGAGTTTTTACTTGGTGATATTCTTAGCAATAGTTTCGTCCATTTTTCTGGTAGTTTTAATCATCCTCGCTGTGAAAGTGCACAAGAACAGATCTCGGCTCGGTGTTTACAACTGTGCCCTGGACGCTTGCTGCTGTTGCGATTCAAGACCTTCATTGAATGGCATTCAAAAGGCCAGCAGAAACATTCAGATACCTCCAAATTATGTGGAGGTATTTGGAGGCGACCCTCTTTCTCAGAGTTTCCGCTACGAGACATGTTCAACCTTAGGTTCAACTAAGCGGGACTCTGCCTTTTCAAAAGTGTGCACTACCTCTGCATTGAAATATAATGCCAGGAGTCAATATATTGAGAAAGGGAAAACTCCACACATCTCACCTCCTGAAAAATGTACAAACGCTGTAATTAGTGAGGTGAGATTTTGCTTCAAAGAGGAAAAAATGATACACCTCAAGTTTGAGTTGGTTGCACATAAGTCGATGGGCTGAATGGTCTGCTTCTGCTCCTTCGTCTTGTGGTCTTACATACAATGGAGATGACCAACGCATAGCTAACTATTTCTGTGTGTTCCAATGCAGTTGAAGGTGAAAATAAATATCCAATCCCAAAGGATGGCATTATTTCGGTGCATTTATGGAACTAGATTTTATGTATTTATGGTAAAAAGAAATCCCTGGAGGTGGTGGAAGGAGTGGGGATAGCAGAGGTTCAGTTGTGTCAAATTGATAAGTACTGTTGAAGAATGTGCCTTCTAGCTGAAAAAAGCACAATGAAATTTTAATATGCATCTCAGAAAAACAGGGTACAAAAAATAAAATGATAGATATATATCTAAAAGCGAATAATTTAAAGCAAAAATCTACAAAATATAATCATTTAGCAGAACAATTCCGATAGTTGAATGCAGATTTAACGTGATGCAATTTGTGAACCCAACTGTATCTTGTAATATATTTATTGAGAGTGAATATCACTTTGGCACGGAAAAGCAGAAAACTGCAGGTGCTGAAAATCTGTTTTTTTCTTAAAATCTGAAATGCTGAGCAAACTCAGCAAATCTGACGACATCTGTGAAGAATTTGTGACTGCTCATTAGACTGTGAAAAGTTAGAAGTATTTTGGGATTTAAGTAAGAAGTAGGTGAGACAAGGACAAACAAAGGTCTGTAACAAAATGAATGCCAGGAGAAATGTAATGACCTAAAAACTAGTATTCGAGAGCTAAAGGGAACGGGGCAAGGGGAAAAAATGCCTTCAGATGTATCACAAGTTGTAACAAAAATGTAAAGCGAGAACCTGAAACAGTAAAAAGAAGAAACAAAATGGGTGCAGAGGTCGTTGTCAGAATTTTGTTTTTATTCATTCATGACATATGTGTGTGACTGGCTGGACCAATATTTAATGCTCATCCCTAATTAGCCCATACAGTAGTTAATAGTCAAACACATTGCTGTGGGTCTTGAGTTACGTATAGGCTAGACCATGTAAGGATGGCAGTCCTTTCCTAAAGAACATTAATGAAACTGGATGGGTTTTTCTGACAACGGATTCATTGTTATCATTAAACTCTCAATTCCAGATTTTTATTGAATTCAAATTCCATCATTGACCATTGTAGGATTCGAACCCAGGTCCCCAGAACATTACCTAGCTCTCTGAATTGACAGCCACACGAGGCCATTGCCTTCCTCTACTAAACTCAGTGCTGAAATTGGACAGGTGTAAAGTGTCTATCAAAAGATAGGATGCTGTTCCTCATGTTCATGTTGCGCTTCACAAATAGTGATGCTAACTGAGGACAGAGATGTCAGTGAAAGAACAAAGTGCAGGATTAAAATGACAATCCATTGGAAGCTCATGGTCATGCCTGCAAAGTTCCACTGAGCAGTAAGGCAATCTATATTTGACACACGGACCATCTCTTCCCTCAGAAAAGAGAAAAATTATGTTTTGAACAGTGAATATAGTAAACCAGATTGAGAGGAATGCGTGTAAATTGCTGCTTCAGTTGGAAGAAGTAACTGGGGAGTTGAATACTGAGGAAAGAGGATGTGCAGATGCTAGGTCTCCTGTGATAGCCTGGAATGTTGTTGTTGAAAGGGAGGTATTGTTGGGGTTTACTAAAGACTGGACTCTCCCCCAGAGTGTAACAGAGGGAACAGAATGCCAAAACGGGCTTCTGAAATTGTTCAACTCATTGTGAAAGGTGGATATCCATTTGAGCATTTTAAAGGGACCAGACGATGTGTTTCCAGCTTTTTCTGTTTTCATATCATATATGTGTAATTTAGAGATAAAAGATCGTCATAAGGCTATCATAAGTCACAATGCGACAAGTGAAACTTGTGTATTAAGTACATCGTTCAAACAGTTTCTTAAAGGGATTCTGGTTAAAAAAAATCACTTTCACTAGTTAAATTGCGTGCACAACAATATGTGTTTAGCAGAGAGTGTAGATAGATGCATTTTCAGATATTCTCCTTTCTGCAGTTTCTTTTGAGAGTAGCTTGACGGATAGAGTTAGATCACAAAAATAATGGATCAAGGATTTTGATTGTACAACAATAAATGTTCGGTTTCCTGACCTGACAGCTTTAAGAAATGCTGCGAGCTGTGATTGGTCGAGGACAAATGGGTCTCCATCCACCAATCAGTAGCTGAACGGGGACTGGAGATCCAGACTGCCCCCTTCCTGTCCCATCCGCCATCACGTAGGATCTGATACAGAGAGATATTGGATAGCGAGTAGCAACGTTTTATATTCCCAACCTTTAGTGATTTTGGAAGAATTGGGAAGACTTATCAAAATTGCCCCGGAGAATGTATCTCAAGCTCAGGTATTATGGCTGTTTATTTTGGATTTTGAAAAATGATGCGTAATCATTTTATTCCAAGGAGTAAAGTGGGCAGCGCTGTGACGTGCTGAAGGGATTGAAATGCGTTGTGCTAGAAATGGGATTTTATAACATAAATTGGTTGTTAAGATGGCAACTACAGTTATTGTGTTTAGTGTTCTCCTGGAATCTGGTTTCTGGACAGATTCGGTATTCCATTCCTGAAGAATTGCAGCTGGGCGCCTTTGTTGGGGACATCGCAGCCGATTTGGGTTTAAATGTAAAGCAGCTCTCTACTAGGAATTTTCGGATCGTGTCCGGTCCCAGGATACAGTACTTCGGTGTGAATGTAGACAATGGGCTTTTGGTAGTGCAGGAGAATATTGACCGAGAGCAGCTCTGTGGATCGAGCCTCGGTTGTACTTTGACGCTGGAGGCTGTGATCGAGGAGCCACTGAATGTGTATCACGTTGAGGTGGAGATTCTGGATATAAACGACAACGCTCCCCACTTTCCGAAGGGACAGCTCCGTTTGGAAATATCCGAGTTGGCAGTGCCTGGAATTCGCTTCCCACTGGAGCCGGCGTACGATCCCGATGTAGGCACCAACTCCTTGCAAAGCTATCAATTGGCTCCTAATCAGTATTTTAATTTGGATGTACAAACTCGCAGTGAGGACGCTAAACTTCCAGTTCTGGTGATGGAGCAACCTCTTGATAGAGAACAGCAGCCCACACTGCAGTTAGTGTTGACCGCCACTGACGGGGGCACCCCGCAGAGGTCTGGCACTGCACAGATTCTCATTCACGCACTGGATGCCAATGACAACGTGCCTGCCTTTAGCCAGTCCCTTTACCGTGCCAGTTTGATGGAAAACGTGCCCATAGGAACCTTGGTGATCAAAGTGAACGCCACTGA